>NC_091472.1:212950906-213173146 GCF_036971445.1 Narcine bancroftii
ATGAGGTGCTGACATCATTACCCTTTATGAGGTGCTGACATCACTCCACTTTCTGAGGTGCTGACAACATTACCCTTTATGAGGTACTAACATCACTCCCCTTTCTGAGGTGCTGACAACATTACCCTTTATGAGGTGCTGACATCATTACCCTTTATGAGGTGCTGACATCATTACCCTTTATGAGGTGCTGACATCATTACCCTTTATGAGGTGCTGACATCATTACCCTTTATGAGATGCTGACATCATTACCCTTTATGAGGTGCTGACATCATGACCCTTGTTGAGGTGCTGACATCATTACCCTTTATGAGGCTCTGACATAATTCCCCTTTCTGAGGTGCTGATATCACTTCCCTATTTCAGACACTGATGTGATTCCCCTTTATGTGGCACTGACATCACTCCTCCCCTTTATAAGGCACTGACATAATTCCCCTTTATGAGGCGCTGACATCACTCCTCTTTATGAGGCACTAGCATTACTTCCCTATTGGTCACACTAACGTCACCCCTCTAAATGAAGGGCTGACATCATTCCCCTTGATGAAGTGCTGATGTCACTCCGCTTGTTGAGGTGCTGACATCATTACCCTTTATGAGGTGCTGACATCACTCCTACCCTTTATGAGGCTCTGACATAATTCCCCTTTATGAGGCGGTGACTTCACTCCCCTTTATGAGGCGCTGACAAAACTCCCCTTGTTGAGGCACTGGAATTACTTCACTATGTGACACACTGACGTCACACCCCTAAATGAAGTGTTGACATCAAACCACTTTATGAGGTGCTGTCATCACTCCGCTTTATGAGGTGCTGACATCATTACCCTTTATGAGGTGCTGACGTCATTATCCTTTATGAGGTGCTGACATCATTACCCTTTATGAGGTGCTGACGTCATTATCCTTTATGAGGTGCTGACATCATTCCTACCCTTTATGAGGTGCTGACATCATTCCTACCCTTTATGAGGTGCTGACATCAATATCCTTTATGAGGTGCTGACATCATTACCCTTTATGAGGTGCTGACATCATTCCTACCCTTTATGAGGTGCTGACATCATTACCCTTTATGAGGTGCTGACATCATTCCTACCCTTTATGAGGTGCTGACATCATTCCTACCCTTTATGAGGTGCTGACATCATTCCTACCCTTTATGAGGTGCTGACGTCATTATCCTTTATGAGGTGCTGACATCATTCCTACCCTTTATGAGGTGCTGACATCATTCCTACCCTTTATGAGGTGCTGACATCAATATCCTTTATGAGGTGCTGACATCATTACCCTTTATGAGGTGCTGACATCATTCCTACCCTTTATGAGGTGCTGACATCATTACCCTTTATGAGATGCTGACATCATTACCCTTTATGAGGCGCTGACATCATTACCCTTTATGAGGTGCTGACATCATTACCCTTTATGAGGTGCTGACGTCATTACCCTTTATGAGGTGCTGACATCATTATCCTTTATGAGGTGCTGACATCATTACCCTTTATGAGGCGCTGACATCATTACCCTTTATGAGATGCTGACATCATTACCCTTTATGAGGCGCTGACATCATTACCCTTTATGAGGTGCTGACATCATTACCCTTTATGAGGTGCTGACATCATTATCCTTTATGAGGTGCTGACATCATTACCCTTGTTGAGGTGCTGACATCATTACCCTTTATGAGGTGCTGACATCATTACCCTTTATGAGGTGCTGACATCATTACCCTTGTTGAGGTGCTGACATCATTACCCTTTATGAGGTGCTGACATCATTACCCTTTATGAGGTGCTTACATCATTACCCTTTATGAGGTGCTGACATCATTACCCTTTATGAGGTGCTGACATCATTCCTACCCTTTATGAGGTGCTGACATCATTATCCTTTATGAGGCGCTGACATCATTACCCTTTATGAGATGCTGACATCATTACCCTTTATGAGGCGCTGACATCATTACCCTTTATGAGGTGCTGACATCATTACCCTTGTTGAGGTGCTGACATCATTATCCTTTATGAGGTGCTGACATCATTACCCTTGTTGAGGTGCTGACATCATTACCCTTTATGAGGTGCTGACATCATTACCCTTTATGAGGTGCTGACATCATTACCCTTGTTGAGGTGCTGACATCATTACCCTTTATGAGGTGCTTACATCATTATCCTTTATGAGGTGCTGACATCATTACCCTTGTTGAGGTGCTGACATCATTACCCTTTATGAGGTGCTGACATCATTACCCTTTATGAGGTGCTGACACAACTCCCCTTTATGAGGTGCTGACATAATTCCTACCCTTTATGAGGTGCTGACATCATTACCCTTTATGAGGTGCTGAAATCATTACCCTTTATGAGGTGCTGACATCATTACCCTTGTTGAGGTGCTGACATCATTACCCTTTATGAGGTGCTGACATCATTACCCTTTATGAGGTGCTGACATCATTCCTACCCTTTATGAGGTGCTGACATCATTACCCTTGTTGAGGTGCTGACATCATTACCCTTTATGAGGTGCTGACATCATTACCCTTGTTGTGGTGCTGACATCATTACCGTTTATGAGGTGCTGACATCATTACCCTTTATGAGGTGCTGACATCATTCCTACCCTTTATGAGGTGCTGACATCATTACCCTTTATGAGGTGCTGACACAACTCCCCTTTATGAGGTGCTGACATCATTCCTACCCTTTATGAGGTGCTGACATCATTACTCTTTATGAGGTGCTGACATCATTACCCTTGTTCAGGTGCTGACATCATTACCCTTTATGAGGTGCTGACATCATTACCCTTTATGAGATGCTGACATCATTAGCCTTTATGAGGTGCTGACATCACTCCCCTTGTTGAGGTGCTGACATCATTACCCTTTATGAGGTGCTGACATCATTACCCTTTATGAGGTGGTGACATCATTCCTACCCTTTATGCGGTGCTGACATCATTACCCTTTATGAGGTGCTGACATCACTCCCCTTTATGAGGTGCTGACATCATTACCCTTTATGAGGTGCTGACATCATTACCCTTTATGAGATGCTGACATCATTACCCTTTATGAGGTGCTGACATCATTCCTACCCTTTATGAGGTGCTGACATCATTCCTACTCTTTATGAGGTGCTGACATCATTACCGTTTATGAGGTGCTGACATCATTCCTACTCTTTATGAGGTGCTGACATCATTACCCTTTATGAGGTGCTGACATCATTCCTACCCTTTATGAGGTGGTGACATCATTACCCTTTATGAGGTGCTGACATCATTACCCTTTATGAGGTGCTGACATCATTATCCTTTATGAGGTGCTGACATCATTACCCTTGTTGAGGTGCTGACATCATTACCCTTTATGAGGTGCTGACATCATTACCCTTTATGAGGTGCTGACATCATTACCCTTGTTGAGGTGCTGACATCATTACCCTTTATGAGGTGCTTACATCATTATCCTTTATGAGGTGCTGACATCATTACCCTTGTTGAGGTGCTGACATCATTACCCTTTATGACGTGCTGACATCATTACCCTTTATGAGGTGCTGACATCATTACCCTTTATGACGTGCTGACATCATTACCCTTTATGACGTGCTGACATCATTACCCTTTATGAGGTGCTGACATCATTACCCTTTATGAGGTGCTGACATCATTACCCTTGTTGAGGTGCTGACATCATTACCCTTTATGAGGTGCTGACATCATTACCCTTTATGAGGTGCTGAAATCATTACCCGTTATGAGATGCTGACATCATTACCCTTGTTGAGGTGCTGACATCATTACCCTTTATGAGGTGCTGACATCATTACCCTTTATGAGGTGCTGACATCATTCCTACCCTTTATGAGGTGGTGACATCATTACCCTTTATGAGGTGCTGACATCATTACCCTTTATGAGGTGCTGACATCATTACCCTTTATGAGATGCTGACATCATTACCCTTTATGAGGTGCTGACATCATTCCTACTCTTTATGAGGGGCTGACATCATTACCGTTTATGAGGTGCTGACATCATTCCTACTCTTTATGAGGTGCTGACATCATTACCCTTTATGAGGTGCTGACATCATTCCTACCCTTTATGAGGTGGTGACATCATTACCCTTTATGAGGTGCTGACATCATTACCCTTTATGAGGTGCTGACATCATTACCCTTTATGAGGTGCTGACATCATTACCCTTTATGAGATGCTGACATCATTACCCTTTATGAGGTGCTGACATCATTCCTACTCTTTATGAGGGGCTGACATCATTACCGTTTATGAGGTGCTGACATCATTCCTACTCTTTATGAGGTGCTGACATCATTACCCTTTATGAGGTGCTGACATCATTCCTACCCTTTATGAGGTGGTGACATCATTACCCTTTATGAGGTGCTGACATCATTACCCTTTATGAGGTGCTGACATCATTATCCTTTATGAGGTGCTGACATCATTACCCTTGTTGAGGTGCTGACATCATTACCCTTTATGAGGTGCTGACATCATTACCCTTTATGAGGTGCTGACATCATTACCCTTGTTGAGGTGCTGACATCATTACCCTTTATGAGGTGCTTACATCATTATCCTTTATGAGGTGCTGACATCATTACCCTTGTTGAGGTGCTGACATCATTACCCTTTATGACGTGCTGACATCATTACCCTTTATGAGGTGCTGACATCATTACCCTTTATGAGGTGCTGACATAATTCCTACCCTTTATGAGGTGCTGACATCATTACCCTTTATGGGCGCTGACATCATTACCCTTTATGAGATGCTGACATCATTACCCTTTATGAGGTGCTGACATCATTACCCTTTATGAGGTGCTGACATCATTCCTACCCTTTATGAGGTGCTGACATCATTACCCTTGTTGAGGTGCTGACACCATTACCCTTTATGAGGTGCTGACATCATTACCCTTGTTGAGGTGCTGACATCATTACCGTTTATGAGGTGCTGACATCATTACCCTTTATGAGGTGCTGACAACATTCCTACCCTTTATGAGGTGCTGACATCATTACTCTTTATGAGGTGCTGACATCATTACCCTTTATGAGATGCTGACATCATTACCCTTTATGAGGTGCTGACACAACTCCCCTTTATGAGGTGCTGACATCATTCCTACCCTTTATGAGGTGCTGACATCATTACTCTTTATGAGGTGCTGACATCATTACCCTTGTTGAGGTGCTGACATCATTACCCTTTATGAGGTGCTGACATCATTACCCTTTATGAGATGCTGACATCATTAGCCTTTATGAGGTGCTGACATCACTCCCCTTGTTGAGGTGCTGACATCATTACCCTTTATGAGGTGCTGACATCATTACCCTTTATGAGGTGCTGACATCACTCTCCTTTATGAGGTGCTGACATCATTACCCTTTATGAGGTGCTGACATCATTACCCTTTATGAGGTGCTGACATCATTACCCTTTATGAGATGCTGACATCATTACCCTTTATGAGGTGCTGACATCATTCCTACCCTTTATGAGGTGCTGACATCATTCCTACTCTTTATGAGGTGCTGACATCATTACCGTTTATGAGGTGCTGACATCATTCCTACTCTTTATGAGGTGCTGACATCATTACCCCTTATGAGGTGCTGACATCATTACCCTTTATGAGGTGCTGACATCATTACCCTTTATGAGGTGCTGACATCATTACCCTTTATGAGATGCTGACATCATTACCCTTTATGAGGTGCTGACATCATTACCCTTTATGAGATGCTGACATCATTACCCTTTATGAGGCGCTGACATCATTACCCTTTATGAGGTGCTGACATCATTACCCTTGTTGAGGTGCTGACATCATTACCCTTTATGAGATGCTGACATCATTACCCTTTATGAGGTGCTGACATCATTCCTACCCTTTATGAGGTGCTGACATCATTCCTACTCTTTATGAGGTGCTGACATCATTACCGTTTATGAGGTGCTGACATCATTCCTACTCTTTATGAGGTGCTGACATCATTACCCCTTATGAGGTGCTGACATCATTCCTGCTCTTTATGAGATGCTGACATCATTACCCTTTATGAGGTGCTGACATCATTACCCTTTATGAGATGCTGACATCAATACCCTTTATGAGGTGCTGACATCATTCCTACCCTTTATGAGGTGCTGACATCATTCCTACTCTTTATGAGGTGCTGACATCATTACCCTTTATGAGGTGCTGACATCATTACCCTTTATGAGATGCTGACATCATTACCCTTTATGAGGTGCTGAGATCATTCCTACCCTTTATGAGGTGCTGACATCATTACCCTTTATGAGGTGCTGACATCATTCCTACTCTTTATGAGGTGCTGACATCATTACCCTTTATGAGGTGCTGACATCATTCCTACTCTTTATGAGGTGCTGACATCATTACCCCTTATGAGGTGCTGATATCATTCCTGCTCTTTATGAGATGCTGACATCATTACCCTTTATGAGGTGCTGACATCATTACCCTTTATGAGATGCTGACATCAATACCCTTTATGAGGTGCTGACATCATTCCTACCCTTTATGAGGTGCTGACATCATTCCTACTCTTTATGAGGTGCTGACATCATTACCCTTTATGAGGTGCTGACATCATTACCCTTTATGAGATGCTGACATCATTACCCTTTATGAGGTGCTGAAATCATTATCCTTTATGAGGTGCTGACATCATCACCCTTTATGAGGTGCTGACATCACTCCCCTTGTTGAGGTGCTGACATCATTACCCTTTCTGAGGTGCTGACATCATTACCCTTTATGAGGTGCTGACATCATTACCCTTTATGAGGTGCTGACATCACTCCCCTTTATGAGATGCTGACATCATTACCCTTTATGAGGTGCTGACATCACTCCCCTTTATGAGGTGCTGAAATCATTATCCTTTATGAGGTGCTGACATCATCACCCTTTATGAGGTGCTGACATCACTCCCCTTGTTGAGGTGCTGACATCATTACCCTTTATGAGGTGCTGACATCACTCCCCTTGTTGAGGTGCTGACATCATTACCCTTTCTGAGGTGCTGACATCATTACCCTTTATGGGATGCTGACATCATTATTCTTTATGAGGTGCTGATATCACTCCCCTTGATGAGGTGCTGACATCATTACCCTTTATGAGGTGTTGACATCATTACCCTTTATGAGGTGGTGACATCATTCCTACCCTTTCTGAGGTGCTGACATCATTACCCTTTATGAGATGCTGACATCATTACCCTTTATGAGGTGCTGACATCATTACCCTTTATGAGGTGCTGACATCATTACCCTTTATGAGGTGCTGACATCATTCCTACCCTTTATGAGGTGGTTACATCATTACCCTTTATGAGGTGCTGACATCATTATCCTTTATGAGGTGCTGACATCATTACCCTTGTTGAGGTGCTGACATCATTACCCTTTATGAGGTGCTGACATCATTCCTACTCTTTATGAGGTGCTGACATCATTACCCTTGTTGAGGTGCTGACATCATTACCCTTTATGAGGTGCTGACATCATTACCCTTGTTGAGGTGCTGACATCATTACCCTTTATGAGGTGCTGACATCATTCCTACTCTTTATGAGGTGTGGACATCATTACCCTTGTTGAGGTGCTGACATCATTACCCTTTATGAGGTGCTGACATCATTACCCTTTATGAGGTGCTGACACAACTCCCCTTTATGAGGTGCTGACATCATTACCCTTTATGAGGTGCTGAAATCATTCCTACCCTTTATGAGGTGCTGACATCATTACCCTTGTTGAGGTGCTGACATCATTACCCTTTATGTGCTGACATCATTACCCTTGTTGAGGTGCTGACATCATTACCGTTTATGAGGTGCTGACATCATTACCGTTTATGAGGTGCTGACATCATTCCTACCCTTTATGAGGTGCTGACATCATTACCCTTTATGAGGTGCTGACATCATTCCTACCCTTTATGAGGTGCTGACATCATTACCCTTTATGAGGTGCTGACATCATTACCCTTGTTGAGGTGCTGACATCATTACCCTTGTTGAGGTGCTGACATCATTAACCTTTATGAGGTGCTAACATCATTACCCTTTATGAGATGCTGACATCATTAGCCTTTATGAGGTGCTGACATCACTCCCCTTGTTGAGGTGCTGACATCATTACCCTTTATGAGGTGCTGACATCATTACCCTTTATGAGGTGGTGACATCATTACCCTTTATGAGATGCTGACATCATTAGCCTTAATGAGGTGCTGACATCATTACCCTTTATGAGATGCTGACATCATTAGCCTTTATGAGGTGCTGACATCACTCCCCTTGTTGAGGTGCTGACATCATTACCCTTTATGAGGTGCTGACATCATTACCCTTTATGAGGTGGTGACATCATTACCCTTTATGAGATGCTGACATCATTAGCATTGTTGAGGTGCTGACATCATTACCCTTTATGAGGTGCTGACATCATTACCCTTTATGAGGTGGTGACATCATTACCCTTTATGAGGTGGTGACATCATTACCCTTTATGAGGTGCTGACATCATTACCCTTTATGAGGTGCTGACATCATTACCCTTTATGAGGTGGTGACATCATTACCCTTTATGAGGTGCTGACATCATTACCCTTTATGAGGTGGTGACATCATTACCCTTTATGAGATGCTGACATCATTAACCTTTATGAGGTGCTGACATCATTACCCTTTATGAGGTGCTGACATCATTATCCTTGTTGAGGTGCTGACATCATTACCCTTTATGAGGTGCTGACATCATTCCTACTCTTTATGAGGTGCTGACATCATTACCCTTGTTGAGGTGCTGACATCACTCCCCTTTCTGAGGTGCTGACATCATTACCATTTATGAGATGCTGACATCATTACCCTTTATGAGATGCTGACATCATTACCCTTTATGAGGTGCTGACATCACTCCCCTTGTTGAGGTGCTGACATCATTACCCTTTATGAGGTGCTGACATCATTACCCTTTATGAGGTGCTGACATCATTACCCTTTCTGAGGTGGTGACATCATTCCTACCCTTTATGAGGTGCTGACATCATTACCCTTTATGAGGTGGTGACATCACTCCCCTTGTTGAGGTGCTGACATCATTACCCTTTATGAGGTGGTGACATCATTCCTACCCTTTATGAGGTGCTGACATCACTGCCCTTGTTGAGGTGCTGACATCATTACCCTTTATGAGGTACCTACATCATTACCCTTTATGAGGTGGTGACATCATTCCTACCCTTTATGAGGTGCTGACATCATTACCTTTTATGAGGTGCTGACATCATTACCCTTGTTGAGGTGCTGACATCATTACCCTTTATGAGGTGCTTACATCATTATCCTTTATGAGATGCTGACATCATTAGCCTTTATGAGGTGCTGACATCACTCCCCTTGTTGAGGTGCTGACATCATTACCCTTTATGAGGTGCTGACATCATTACCCTTTATGAGGTGCTGACATCATTCCTACCCTTTATGAGGCTCTGACATAATTACCCTTTATGACGTGCTGACATCACTCCCCTTTATGAGGCACTGACATCACTCTTCCCTTAATGAGGCACCTACATCACTCCCCTTTATGAGCTGCTGACATCACTCCCCTTTCTGTGGCACTGACATCACTCTTCCCCTTAATGAGGCGCTGACATCATTCTCCTTTATGAAGCACTGACATCACTCCCCTTTGTCTAACTGGTCTTGAATACGGCGGGTACCCGAATCTTGGAGTAACTTTTCATCGGAGCTATGTCTTCGGTCAAGATTGTGTTGGAGTGTCAGCCAAGTCCTGGAGCTGCGTCGGCATTAGCATGTTAGAGGGGGCTCACAGTGGAACCCTCATATTCACTCAAGAGGGGGTGAGCCTGCCAATGAACACCATCCGCCCCTCCGACGTAGGAGACGAGGGGGTTGCTTTAATTGCATTATGCATCACTAGGTGCTACTGACTGTAGGCGCACACTAGTGACGCAGACAGGAGCGGGTGGAGAGTCGCTAGCATGTATCAACCTAGACCCGAGAGATGCGGGAGGGAATGGGGGTGGGTCTGACGGCGAGCGATGTCTGCGACCATATGTAGGGGCATAGCACCTCACTTGGGTGGAGAAAGCCTGAAAATCACCACCACACCCCCACCCCACCCCCGGCACCAACCTGGAGCTGGACTGAGGATCAAGCCTAACAACTGAGCAGCGATTGACCAGGTCTCCGCCTCATCAACCCCCTTTTATCAAAGGTCGCGATGAATAGCCCTTTTACATTGAAAACTGGTGCTCCCTCATCTTGTTTCCATGGCGCTTTCCTGCCCATGGGCAGATCAGCAATGGACAGCGGCCAATAACTTACACATAGCGCAGCAGTCAAACCCAGCCACTTGCTGAGCAAACCAACTGGCCCAAAATGCCTTTCATGCCATTGTCAACAGATGACATTTGACACATCATCATCACATCACGTTACTGGTTCTGTAGTACTCTTAGCCCAGCATTACCCATGTATCACTCTTGAAATTAGTACTGATAGATACATGCCCTCAAATTGTATAG
The DNA here is from genome assembly GCF_036971445.1 of Narcine bancroftii. Lineage (NCBI taxonomy): Eukaryota > Metazoa > Chordata > Chondrichthyes > Torpediniformes > Narcinidae > Narcine > Narcine bancroftii. The sequence continues at coordinate 212,961,562 of NC_091472.1, forward strand.
CTAATAAAAGATATCTTATGTACATTAATGAAATGCATAACAGCTCACTGTTATAATTGAATTCAAGTTCTACTCTGTCACGAATAATTGTCATTCTTTGTCCAATTTGCGTGGCACCTTTTAGAAAGAACTGCCATTGCCTGTGAACATTAATACTGTGCAGACCTACTGACCAGCAAGCCAACGACAAGCCTCATCAACAGAGCTGGTCCACGGCGCACCCCTGATGGTTCCAGGAGAACTTGTATCAGATGGGAGGAGATGCCCACAGCGGTCCTAAGCAAGCTCCATGAGCAGCTTGATTTTTAGCGCCCATATCCAGTATCTCATCGTGGTCAGGCTGGGTGCTATGTACTCCAGAACTTGCAGGACTGCAAGTACGTTTTCGTACAGCAAGGGCACTGCAAGCACCATTCCTGCGTACATATGAGGGTCCCTTCGAGGTATTCTGGACATTGGAGGTAAAGAGGAGACGTTTTGCAATTGACTGCCTCAAGCCTGCACATCTGGATCTGGGTGGACCAGTAGTGGTTCAGGTGCCTCGGCGGAGGGGAAGGCCGCCCAAACAAAAAACATTCTGCTGCGGGATTGCCAGTTCTGAGATGGGGTCATGTGGTGACCCACTTGCCAGCAAGTGAACCAGCTCCTGAAATGGTGGACGTGCTGTGGAAGATGCGGGAAATTGACCTGCATCCAATGCAGATTTTTATCTGGGCTGATGACATCACTTCCTGTCCATGTGACAGAAGCAATGATGTATATGAGTCCAGCAGGCAAGCCTGGAGGGGTTAGTCTTGCACTAGATTTCACAGCGTGTACATTGGCTTCCCTGTGTATGCATGTCAATGTGTACAGCGATGTCTACAGTAGTTCAGTATAGAATACCTCGCCACAGTGCATCCATTACAATGTTTGCTTGCCCACGACCTCAAGAAGGTCTGGCTCTACTTTCTCAATTCCAGGCTTGGGAATTCAAGTGAGGATGTAAAAGAGGCTGCTCCAGAGACAATGAAATGCGAATGTAAGGGCAAGGAAGTGAGAATGCCAGCAGTGGGTTGGGAGTGGTGACAACCTACGGATGTGAGGGCAGTTGGGGTGGGGAAGGGTTAATAAAATGTTGGGGCAATGGAGGGGTAAGTCCAACAGACTGTTGTTGTATCAAGAGCTGTGGGGGTCGGAGGAGAAGGGAAGGACTGGCACTCTGTTTGGGAATGGGGAGGGAGGAATCAGTATGGTAATGAGGAGGGGGGAATCAGTGGGAATGGGGAGAGGGGAATCAGTGGGAATGGGGAGGGATGGAATTGATGTGAGAATGGGGAGAGGGGGAATCAGTGGGAATGGGGAGGGGGAATAAGTTGGAATGAGGAGGGGGAAATCAGTGGTAATAGGGAGGGGGAATCAGTTGGAATGAGGAGGGGGAATCAGTGGGAATGGGGGAATCAGTGTGCAAATGGTGAGGAATCAGTGTGGGAATGGAGGAAGCAGTGTGGGAATGGGGAGATTGGAGAGGAGGGAATCAGTGGGAATGGGGAGGGGGGAAAATTAGTGTGGGAATGGGGGGAATGTGGAGGGGGGGAATCAGTGTGGGAATGGGGGAAATGGAAGGGGGAATGAGGAGGGGGGAATTAATGTGAGAATGGAGGGATCACTGTGGGAATGGGAAGATGTTGGGAGAATTAATGTGGACGGTGACGTAGCAAGTGCTTGTGGGCCTGCATGGGCACAATCAGTGGCCTATTGAGAGGGTGAGCATGAGGCCACCAGAGAGCGAGGGAATGTTGGGAACGGCAGGAAACGAGTGCTCACGGACTGGCCTGATTACACATCAGAAGGCTGGAGGGTCACCCAGTCGGATGGTGGTGGGTGGTTGCTGGGGTCAGTTGCGATCTTGTGGTGATGCTATAGGCCCAATGGTGTTAGTGACTGACCCTGTAGCTTGGCAAAATAGCGTGAAGACCAAAATCACAGTGGCACCCATCAACTCATGGCACCCAGTATCAGATTTGGATTTCACCTGCGGTGTTTTGAACACTCCACAGGAACTGTTCTGTCCCACATGCCTCCACGCAGAAATGGAGTGCTGGATTACTCACACCCTGGTCAAATTTTCTGAAAACTTGTACAAATTCTCTGAAGTAAGCCAAAAATGGTGTTTACTACATTTCACCCTAAAGAAAACCAGCGTTTCGCAAATTTTTTAAGGCTTGTCTCAAAGTGCAGTTGCAGCAGTTGAAGTCATTGCAAAGTGTTAATTTCGACCCAGCAAGTGACACTTACATTTAATAGTGTAAAACTCCCCTGGTATCCGGAATTCAAGCAACCGGTGGCTTCAAGAAACTGGCAAAAAAAATACAGGAAAATAAATGTTAAAAATTAAAATAAATAAGAATAAAATAATAGGTAAAAAAAATACATGTTTAAAATTGTAAAAGTAAATATTCTCCAAAGTAACACGTGAACCTTTAATGAAGATGGGAGCAAATATTACACCAGCGGAGTGTCTTTGTTTGTAACAGATGTTTGAATAAAGTTGTGTATTACAAGCTCCCGTTTTAGTAAAATGGGATTATAGACAGGAGGAACTGTCACTGTTACCATTTAACATTTCACACAAGCACATCCCAAGTCACAGCCCAACGATAATTTGATACATTGGAAGAACTGAGGGAAGGTTTGTCACAGTCTGTTCCAGAATTCGATATATTTGGGAGGACATTGTGATTTTGCAGGGGAGAACCATGCTGACGGCTGAAGAGAAAGCAGCCTTTTTTAAAGCAGCTCTTGTGACCAGCCATTTTTGTGGAATTCAGAGCAAAGCAAGTTCTGTGAATGAGTGGGCCTTTTAAGAGGAGTGACCTATGCTGGGAGAGTCTTTTGGAAAGCAAAGTGCTTCATTTTGAGTGTGACTAAATTTGAAAGACTGAACTTTGAAGTAACACTCTAGATTTTGCCCTGGACTGTAATGGTTTGGGTATCACATGCACACACACACACACACACACACGCACACACACGCACACACACGCACACACACGCACACACACACACACACACACACACACACACGCACACATTAACACACCTGCACGTAGCTGGGGATAGATTTAGCATTAAGGATAGTTTATGACAATAGTTTTAAGAGTAAGAAATAAAATTAGTGTTTTAAAATGAAACATTGTCTGGTTCATTTTTTAATTGCTGCTCGTTTTGCGTGGTTCATAACATGTGTGAAATAGCAATGGCGCTCCCTGGATGAAGAACTGGTTGATGCCGCTTACCGTTGGGGTGACTCTCTTTAAGTGTCTCCTTATCACTGCTTAGAAAGAGTCGCCCAGGTCAGATGCTTCATCTCTAAACTTAGATGGGGGGAGGGGGTGTTATCTATAATGTTATTGTTCCTCTTTCGGACGGCTCCGTGAAGGGGGAGGAACCTGCAGATGCAGTGACGGTTAAATGTTTTCAAAGAATGTGACTGAAAATAAAGTAAAATGTTTTAAGGCAGTGCTACCTTTTTCTTCCCACCCACATCCCACTTTAAGTAATCCCCTTACCATCAGTATTCTGTGATTAGTAAGGGATTGGTTAAGGTGGGATGTGGGTGGGAAGGGAAGGTTGAGAATCACTGCTCCAGACCGAATTGTTTCTGAAATGTTTTGCTTGAGAAGAATTGTTGTTGGCCCATTTTCTTTGGAGTTCTGAAACCGTGCACATAACGAATCAATGAGGGACAATTAAAACAGAGGTTTTCAAACTTTTTCTTCCCACCCACATCCCACCTTAAGCAATCCTTTACTAATCTCAGAGCACCAATGGCATAGGGAATACTTAAAGTGGGATGTGAGTGGAAAGAAAAAGGTTGAGAACCATTGGTTTGTTTATGTATTCATGCAAGAAAAGTTTGTTCAGTGTAATTAGAATATAGTATTTTTGTCTTTTAAACTGTTTATTGTTAAGGCAGATGTATTAGTTAGGCATTGTAAGAGTAAGTCTCAAGCAACTGGAAAATACACATCCGGCATTTATCAGTCCTGATAGGTGTTGGATACCAGGAGTTTTACTGTAGATTGTTAGGTGTTGCTGATTGAGGGATAATTGCTGGTTAGAACACCAGGGATTCTTGGATTAACATGTCATCCAAAATATAGGTCTACTGACAGTGGAGAGTTCCCTCAATAATGCTTGAAACTCTGGAGGGGGATTTTAACCTACAAACATTTGACCTAGCAGTGTGACAGCTACCGAATGGGAAAAAACAGCAACATCTGCTACCCTTGCCAGTGGCTAACACAACACTGTTACTTCACCAGTGACTGGGTTCGAATCTGCCACTGTCTGCAAGGAGTTTGTATGTTCGCCCCTCCTATGTTCAAAAGGCGTACAGGAGTCTGTCGGTGAGCTGGTCACATTTGGGCGGCATGGGCTGAAAGGGCCTGTCAGTGTGCTGGATGCTTGAATTAATGACATTTCCTAAAAAAAATCTCGGCCACACTTTACTAGAGAAACAAGTAGCCATTCGGGTCCTTGGGAACGAGCAATATTGAAGGAACACTACCCTTCAAACCAGCGCCAAGTTTTAAACTGCGATCCTCTGTCTCTGAGGTGTTGACCACCTCCTCTGTTCTCTACAGCTGGCCATGCAGGTGTTTGAGAACTTGGAATCAGGCAGCATTCACCAGCCGTGCAAATGTCCGGGACGTAGCCTGCGGCTGACTGCACTTGCCCCGGCACTGCCGCTTCCTGCTCTGTTGAACTAATCATGCCATTGTACAGGAGCTGGATAACCCACGAGACGGAGATTGAGATGTGGGTTGTGGGTGGCTGCAGTGACATTTTAGGAATTAAGAGTAGCATTTAGGAGACAGAGGAGCTGGTGGCTGAGAGAGTGGATAATCACCAGTCTTGTCAAACTACGAGCAGCTGTTCACCTCAGGGGCAAGCAGGCTGTCTCTCTCCTCCCTTATTCCTTTTCTCACGTGTCACCGGGTCCATTAACACTACAGGAGCAGCAGCAAGTCTTGCTTCTCATAGCAACCGTTTCTGACAAGTTGCTCACGGAGAGGAACAGAAAAGAGAAGTTGCATGGTTTTATTTTGATAAAGATCAACAACCTGTCAGAATGCTCATCAAAGAAATGAATTTCAAGGAGTCTCCTTACTCCACAGATTTCCTGGTGTTTGTAGTTGTTGGAAATTAGCCTCATGGAGGCCAGCAGATGTTTGATGGACAGCACCTCACTGCATGGTTCCTGTATTCTGCTGCACCCAGCCTCATCTGTTTAATGTTACATGAAACTTTCAGACCACTCTGTCCATCCAAAGTTTGGACTGAGCTCCATGACACACCTCACCTCTCCAAACTGACATTCTTTTCTGTCTTTGATTTAACTCTCCCTTTAAATGGAATTGTTGAAGCTTCACCTTCTGTTGTGGTGACAACTTTTCTTCCTGAAGGTCAAGTCAAGTTTATTGTCATTTGATTGCACAAGTACAACCCAATGAAACAGTGTTCTCAGTGCAAAACACGCAGACACGCAACCAGACATATGATACATATGCAGGATAAATATTCATATATACAAACAATATTGTTTCATGAATATGAGAGTCTCGGATGGTTAGTGTGAGCAGTTCCTTTGGTCGTTCACCATTCTCACTGCCCGTGAGAAGAAGCTGTTCCTCAGCCTGGTGGCGGTGGCTCTGATACTAATGTACAGTACTACTCCAATTATCCGAAAAGGTCACATCCGCGCTCATGTCGGATAAGTGTTTTTTTTCATAGAATCAGTAATTCACGTGTAGCAGTGTTTAAACAACAACAAACAACAAGGGAAGGTGTTTTAAGCATTAAAATAATGTTTAATTCTCACCAAAAAAATGCTGGCCACTGCTGATCACTGACACCTCCCCAATGAGGCCCCGCTCCTGCTGGGAGCCCAAGGTTCCCTCTACCACCTCAGCCCATCGACCCTGGTCAGTTCAGCTCTAAAAAATTTTTGGATATCCTCATTTATCTGAAATTTTAAAAGATTTTTCGGATAAATAAGCATTTTGGAGAATCCGATTACAGGTAATCGGAGTTGTACCGTTATCCTTTCCTGAAGGCAGCAACCGAAAGATGTGTGCGGGGTGGAAGGGGACCTCAACGATTTTGTGCGTCCTCTTCAGACAATGATCCCGGTAGATCATGTCGATTGGTGGGGAGGGGGGGAGGTGGGGAGACTCTACTGATCCTCTCTGCCACTCTTATGGTCCTCTCGATTGACCTCCGATCCATTTCTCTGCAGCAACCGTACCCTACTGTGATCCAACCGGCCGGGACGCTCTCAATAGAGCTCCTATAGTAGGATGACATAATGGTGGCCGGTAGCCTTGCCCATTACAGTCTTCTCAAATGTCTATTCATTGTTGCACCTACCTGACAAGTGAGGAGATGTTGTATGTCTACAATAGGTCACCAGTTAAGTGAGGTCCAAGGAACTTGGTGCTCTCCACTCTCTCCACTACAGACTTGTTGATGTGTAGTGGAGGGTGGCCATTCCTGGTCCTCCTGAAGTCCACAACCATCTCCTTCATCTTGTCCAGAGTCTCAGGTTGTGACTCTTGCACCGCATCACGAGACTTTTCCACCTCTTCTCTGCAGCATGACTCATCGTCAGTGGTGATGAAGCCAACCATTGTCATGTCATCGCATCGGAGCCACCTTAATTTTGCTGAAAGCCTGTTCTGCCTGGCGAGCATGGTTTAATGGACTCTGAAAATATCTTATGGGGTTCATGCCACTCCGAAGCTGCTCAGGGAAAGAACATTTTGTAAGCAAGTAATCAGCATCCCTGAGTGCCACGGGAACTTTTGAGTCACTGCAGCGTTTTGCAGTGATTTGTGTCATCAGCCAAAAACCAACTGAACAGTGAAATGTATTAGAGTCTTCTGTTTGCGTGTTTGCTGCCCGTGTGGGGGATATGAAGGACTGGTGCAGTTCTTGAACCATAATGAAGTGAATACAGTAAGATTAATAATTCGCCAGTCAATAATCTTGAACTGATTGCATTAGAGGAGACAGTTGATGATTACAAAAGAACAGAGCAAGTATATTTCATAATGGATTAATCGATGTTTTTAAAAATTAAAGAATTGATCTTGCATCATAGCAGCACATACCTATTCTTGCCTGTTAAGCAGGTTTAAACATCGGAAATGAAGTGAAAACACAATACTGGGGAAACTCACTTTATATAGCAAAGATAAACATTTTGGTCTGGAGCCCTTCATCAAAGTAGGGAGAATTTTTGGGGGGGGGCATCCCTCAAAGAGATTTCGTGCAGTTTTGCAGTGAACAGGAGTGAACCCCGAAAGCCTGATTGAAGTCAAAACACAATACTGGAGAAACTCAGCAGTGTCCTTTATAACAAAAGTGATTTTTGCACAGCAACAGCTGGATTATTCCAAAAATAGAAATGAGCGTATTACCTCCGGTGCGTCCTGATGGGGCCGTTCACACAGGCGCACTTTGACACAGCCTTCATCGCATTCATTGGGCCTGTTTCTTGCAGAGAGACTAAGGTCGACTTCGGTTGCTGCCGCTCCGTAAAATTTTGTAGCGGATCCGGGTGGGAGAAACAAAATCACGGGATGGGATGAATTCCGTCTCAGCTTTTTTTAACAATGCCAGCGGAGCAGAATATTTGCGAAAATGTTCTGCTTCTCAGCGGGTATGAGCAAAAATGTAGGCAGGTACCCAGACAAAATGGCAGAGGAGGGCGGGGCAAGGACAAGAGGTAATCGGTGGATTAGGAAGGGAGGTGGGGGGGGCTCTGTGAAAGGGGGTGGAGAGCTGGATAACCACAGATCGGGTAGAGAGGGAGTCAGCTGGCAGAAGCTGGAGAATGCTATCCGGCTGGAGAGTGCCCAGATGAAATAATGGTGCTGCTCCTCCAATTAACGGGTGGTCATGTGGTCGATCAGTTTAAATAATGGCCATATTTAGGATTGCTTTGGCTTATTTACTTACTGCCAAATGCACCAAAAGGTGATGTCTATTTTCCTCTATTAAACTGGATGCCCCATTGTTTAAAGGTTCTGTGGCAGCTACAGTATTTACTGCTGCAAATAACATCACAGCACATCCGAGAGATGCCACTGCCACAAATGAGTGGAACATAATTGGAGTTTTGTAACAGTCCTCCAGTCACTGCACATAGCTGGTGAAATAATTGCGAGGGCTTTGATCATAAGCACTGACTGTTCAATAATTGAAACCACAGACCCTCGGCGGCTTCATGGAGATGTGAATATTAACTTTGCATATTTACACCATAAAGGGCTCAGAGACTCAGGTGCTACACCCCAGGGATATGTAAACTGTGAGGATAATTGGCCCAATTCCCACTGGCCTTGGGTTGTTAGATGGACATTAGTGTACATTCCAGAGCAGTGTTGTGGTCGATCCAGGAGCCATTTGAGCAACAGTTCTCTCTGGTATTACAGTGTGACAGTGTAATGATCAATCCTTGTTAATAATTCAGACCTACTTGGGGCTTGACAAATATTTTTGCCTTTAAAAAATAAAATAATTTGCCTCCGCATTGGGAAATTGCAAGGTAAATAATGAAAAAAAATGTGCAAACGGATTCTCCCCCACCCCCCGCTCCCCAGTGTCAGTTCCAATTATCATAATGTCTGATCTCAGATACCCAGAAGGCTGGAATAAAAGGGATATGATGGAACACTGTTCTTTAGATGTGCATTCAGCAGTCCTGAAGTTCACGTTCACAGCCTTCATAACCCACTCTATTTTTGAAAGCTCCTCCGTGTTACAATGCCCCACCATCTCAAGAATCAGAATTTATTGTCATAAACAAGTCACAAAAATTTGTGGTTTCACAGCAGCGTCACAGTGCAAGCATTCATTTAAACCACTTTACAACAATAAATTAAAAAATCTGATGAAGAAGCTGTCCTTGTGTCACTGGGTGCTCGTCTTCAGGCTCCTGTACCTTTTCCCCGATGGCAGCAGAGTGAAGAGGCATGGCCTGGGTGGTGGGGGTCTTTGAGGATAGAGGCTGCTTTTTTTAAGACACTGCCTCATGTAGATGTCCTCGATGGAGTGAAGTCTGGTGCCTGTGATGTTACAGGCCAAGTTAACAACCCTCTGGAGTTTATTCTTGTCCATACCAGGCAGTAATACAACTAGCCCGAATGCACACACCGAATTTCCTCAGACACCTCACAAAGTCTAGCCACTGGCGAGCCTTCTTTGTGATTGCATCAGCATGGAGGCTCCAGGACAGATCCTCGGTGATGTTGACCCCCAGGAACTTGAAGTTCTCAACCCAGTTCCAGCCTCCTCTACATCCCTTGTTCTCTTTACTTCTGCAGCGGTTGCAGAGTTCTCAGACACCCAGTCCCTAGGCTCTGGAATTCCCTGTTACACCTCTTTAATGCTCCACCACCACTTTCCTTAGAACTGATCTCTTTGACCAACATTTTACCCAATTAGCAAATGCTTGCTTCTGTGCCTGATGATGGTCACCTGAGTGTTTTGCTATGTTGAAGACATTAATCTAAGGAGATACCCTTAGATTAGTCATCTCCCTCCTACTGAAAACTTACTGGTTTTTCTCTCTTTCTCAATTCTGATGGGAAATCCTGGACTTGAAGTGTTAACCATTTCTCTTTCCACAGATGCTGCTCAACATGTTGATTGCTCACAGTATTTTCTGCTGGTAGTGTGGCGATATCCATGCTTTGTAGTATGATTGATTATATCATGTATAGATATGTTTTTGGAAGAGTTAGATTGGGGGTTTTAGTGTAGTTCACAAACAAACACAAACACTTCACAAAACAGATCTTATGTAAAATGCAAGAGCTCTGCTCAAACCAGACAGTCCAAGCTCCTGGTGCCTTTGTAAAGACAATGGAAACTGCTTTGCTGAAGGACTTCACAAGTCGGTGTTAATTGGACATGCTCTGGAGTCATGGATTATTGTTTTGAAAGCAACAGATGAACAGACGCAGAAGTTTGGGTCCAGTGCTGCAAATCTGTCTGAAGGCAGTTTACTGTTCTAAGAAGGTCATATGGTTTTGTAAGCAAAGAGAGAGAAGAGAGAGAGAGAGAGAGAGAGAGAGAGAGAGAGAGAGAGAGAGAGAGAGAAAGAGAGAGAGAGAGAGAGAGAAAGAGAGAGAGAGAGAGAGGTTCATCCTGTTGAAAACCTTGTGGTACATACAAGAGGAAATGGCTGGCTAGAGTATTTCACTTGAAATAAGGGAAACAGAAAGGAACTCTGTGGTGACCTGCCGAAGAAGGGGTTATCACTTGGAGAGCCCTGATGGGGCGAGTTTCTTCAGCAAGACACTGAAGTGGCTGATTAGAGGGAATCAGCTGGTTTCTGTACAATGAGCAACAAATCTTTCTCTGAAACCAACAAGAACCTTCCTGAGCGGTAAACATTTAAGAACCAGAGCTTGGTGAAAATCCATAAATGTTAAATTCTGTGCACAGTATAAGAATTGCCTGATACCGGTGAACTTGGAGGAACGAGAAGTGAGATTGGACTGTGAATCAAAGAACTTTTCTGAACTTATACACACATTACATACACACACTCTTAGAATTAGAAGGGGGTTAAGTTAGGTTAATAGTAGTAAGTTAAAATTTGATCCTGTTTTTATGTTTAAAGAAAATTAAAAGTAACTTTTGTTTAAGTAATCATTTGTCTTGGTGAATTTCTATTGCTGCTTGGTTTTGGGGACCTCCGGACATGTAACAGTTGCCCAAGGGAAGACTTTTGCACAGGTATAACATTCAAGAGGGAGGTACGGTTAGCGTCGCAGTTAGCGCAATGTTGTTACAGTCCCAACAACTGAGGTACAAATCTAACGCTGTCTGTAAGGAGGTGTACGTTCTCCCCGTGACTGCGCAGATTTCCTCCAGATACTCCAGTTTCCAAACATCGGGGGGTGGGGTTTATGTCAACTGGGTGTGGTGGCATCAAGAGCTCATGAGCTGGAAGACCCTGTTACCAAGCTGTACACCCAAATTTAAAGAAGTACATTTTAAAACAGTCACAATGGAACAGGACTGGATTAAGTGCCAGAGAGGGGTGCAAAGTTTTAAGCAGCTTAAACAGGTACATCAAAAGGACAGGTTTGGATGGATAAAGGTCAAACTCGGGCAAATGGAACTAGTTCAGTAGGCTCCTTGGATGAGTTGGCCCAAAGGGAATGTTCCTATGCTGTCTGATGTTTCTGAGACCCCAATTTATAACAGAACCAAGGGGCTTGTAGATATGGGATATGTAATTGGACAATAAAAAACACATTTCGTTTGCTTTGGATTCAGGAACATTGTCACAACCAGCTGTTCCCAACTGCTTCAAAAGGGGCATCAATCATCTCAGTGCCCAAAAAGAGTGGTGTGAGCTGCCTCAACAATGACCGTCCAGTAGCACTAACTTCTACTGTAGAGAGGCTGGTCATGGCCAGAATTAACACATACCTAAATAAAGATCTGGATCCACTGCAATTCATCTATCATTACGATCACTCCACAGCAGATGCAATATCGCTGACTTTCCACTCAGCTCAGGATCACCTCGAAAACAGCAACTCATACATCCGACTCCTCTTCATCAACTGCAGCTTGGCCTTCAATACCATTATTCCCTCAGTGCTGGTCAAGAAGCTACAAACTCTAGGCCTCTGTACCCCCCTCTGCAACTGGATCCTTGACTTTCTCATCAGAAGACCACAGTCAGTACGAATTGGAAACAACGTCTCCTCCTCAATGATTATCAACACCCCAAGGATACGTGCTTAGCCCACTGCTCTACTCATTATACACCCACGACTGTGTGGCCAGGAACAATTCCAATACCATCTACATGTTTTCCAATGACACCACAGTTGTCGGCAGAATCCCAAACGGCAATGAGGAAGTGAACAGAAGGGAGATGGATCAGCTCGTTGACTGGTGTAACAACAACAACCTTGCACTCAAACATTAGCAAAACCAAGGAGATGATTGTGGATTTCAGGAGAAAGTCAGAGGAACCCAGTCCTCATCGTGGGCTCAGTCATGGAGAGTGTCAAGAACTTCAAATTCCTGGGTGTCAACATCTCTGAGGATCTGTCCTGAAGCCTCCATGTTGATACAATCACAAAGAAGGCTCATCAGCGGCTATACTTTGTGAGGAGTCTGAGGAGATTTGGTATGTCACCAAAGACTCTTGCAAACTCCTACAGGTGGACTGTGGAGAGCATTCTGGCTGGATGCATCACTGACTGGTATGGAGGCATCAACTCACAGGACAAGAATAAACTCCAGAGGGTTGTTAACACGGCCTGTGACATCACAGGCCCCAGACCTCACTCCAGCGAGGACATCCACACAAGGCGGTGACTTAAAAAAGCAACCTCTATCCTCAAAGACCCCCTACAACCCTAGCCATGCCCTCTTCACTCTGCTACTATCAGGGAAAAGGTACAGGAACCTAAAGACGAGCACAAGGGCAGCTTATTCCCCGCTGCCACCAGATTCTTGAATAATCAATTAACTAAAGACATTGCTTTACTTTTCCTGCACTATTATTTTTATTTTAAGATGGTTATAACATGAATGTTTAAGTTATGACGCTGCTGCGAAAACACCGAATTTCATGACTTGTTCATGACAGTGAATTCTGATTCTGATTCGGTCAAAGTTGGGAAAGAATTTGCAATCAAATATCACCAGAACAACCTTTCAGGACATCCCAAAGCCTTTTGCCTGCAAATTAATCTGACAATCAATGACTGTGTCTGAATTTGGATATCCTTGATCCTGATGCTAGAATTTGAGGCAGAAAGTGTTGCATTCCCTGAAACTTTGATTTAATTAGAAATAAATATCACAGGCGAACCTATTAATAAAGCTGTAGCTGAATTTAATTTTCAGTAGAACAGGGTGGGTGATGCTTGGCCTAAAGACAAAATCACGTGGAGCAGTGAAATGGCAAATCCAGCCTTGCTCTCAGAAAAGGCACCTGGAGTTTGTTTTGTGAGGGGAACCAATCAAGGGTGGAAAACATACAATAGCAATGGCGAAGAGCCTCTTTTAAGATCAGATGTATATAATCTGTTGGTCACCCAGGGCAATCAAGATCCCATTGCACTGTTGCGAAGAACAATGGTGGCAGTGCCAGAGCTGCCGTAATGTCAATGCTCTCGCTGGTGCCAACCCAGGGGAGAGCGGGGAGCAGAGACACAGAGCTGCTTTGCAGGGTCCTACTGCCTGGGTTTGATACCGACGACACTGTACAGGCTAAGCAGCCTGTTCAAGGGGTTGACGGCTGTATTTTAAAAATTCTGCAACCACAGAGCTCTGGGCCCAAGATGGTGGCATCTTTACTGGGCAGCATACCATGGTGGTGGTGGGGGGGGGGGTTGCATGGGAAATGTGGAGATGCCATCCACTCAAGATGATGACCCTATAGGCGGTGAGCACGTCAGCAGACCAGTGGCTGAAGCACCCACACAGGTTGTGGGCGACCGGCTTGTGTGAACCAGGTATCAGAATCGGGACTCAAGAGGGTGTTCAGGGTAAGAAGGACTCCTGAAGGGCCCTGGGTGCTGGAGATTTTGACCTGGAGCTCAGGATATTGATGATTCAAACTGGAGTCTTCATGGCCGCAGAGGCTGTGGGAACACTGGAGGCGAATCCATGGAATCTCAGTGTCACTTCTGACGGATTATATTATATTTTATATTATATAATTGAGGAGATAGATGAGGGGGGTTAGTATAGGGCACAAACAAACACAAACACTTCACAAAACGGATCTCATTTAAAATGCAAGGGCTTGACACCCTGGGCCCAGGGCCTTTGTAAAGACAATGGAAACTGCTTTGCTAAAGGTTTTCACAAGGAGGTGCAAATAGAAGAACCTGAACTCAAGAGTCTTCAGAAGTAAGTGTTAATTGGGCCTGCTGTGGTGTAATGGATTACTGTTTTGAAGTCAACAGATGAACGGGCTCAGAAGTTTGGATCCAATGCCACAGTCTATCTGGATGCAGTTTGCTGTTCTGAGAGGTTCATGTGGTTTTGCAAGCAAAAAGAGAGAGACGAAATATAACAGACTTTTTCTGAGAGAGAGAGAGAGAGAGAGAGAGAGAGAGAGAGAGAGCTGGTTTCTGCAGTCACAGTAAGCTGGCAGCTTGTTAAAGTGCCATTTTGAAGACAGGTTGTGAGTTCTGAGTTCAGCCTGTTGAAAACCCTTGTGGTGCATACAAGAGGAAATGGCTGGCTAGAGTGTTTCACCTGAAATAGGGGAAACAAAAAGAACTCTGTGGTGATCTGCAGAAGAAAAGGTAATCATTTGGAAAGCCCTGATGGGGAAAGTTTCTTCGACAAGACACTGAAGTGGCTGATCGGAGGGAATCAGTTTGCATGTGTCCAACAAGCAACAAATCTCTCTCTGAAACCAACAAGAACTTTCCTGAGCGGTAACCAATTATCTTTAAGTACCAGAGCCTGGTGAAAATTCATAAATGTTAAATTCAGTATAAGTATTGCTTGATACCGGTGAACTTGAGAACGGAGAAGTGAGATTGGACTGTGAACCAAAGATCTTTTCTAAACTTACACACACATTACATACACATGTGCTTAGAATTAGAAAGGGGTTAAGTTAGGTTAAGTTAATAGTAATAAGTTAAAGTTTGATCCTGTTCTTATGTTTAAAGCAAATTAAAAGTAACTTTTGTTTGAGTAACCATTTGTCTTGGTGAATTTCTATTGCTGGTGGGTTTTGGGCTCTATTTTTCTTATCACTGGGCAATGCTCATAGCAACTGTCTGCCTCAAGACAGACAAAAGTTGAAGCATATTATATATTTTTATGTATTATAAAATGACAATGAAAGGAACCTTGAAACTTGAGAGGACTTTTCCCTCTCTTCTGAATCAACTTGCAGCATTTAAAAGAATTGATTGACTGTTGCACTGTTTAGAAATGAACTTGTTAGGTTCATTTTAAATGCTGCATTATCCACATCACAACAGTAAATGTTAATTTGCCTTGTATCTAAGGTTATCAAAAGGTGCAAAATAAATGAAAATTAATTCTTTCTTCTCTCATTCAGGGTTTTTCTTAATTTTCCTTCTGGGACAAAGGAACACGAAGCCAGGGGAAATGTCCTCAAAGCAGATTTAATACACTTGGCTCGAATCAATGTGGTTTATGCATGGACACTCAGTGCATCTGAAGGGACTCTCTTTTGCTTCTCTTTCTCCTATTGTTAGGGGTGCTGGGCAATGCTCACAGCGACTCTGTTTGCCTTACGGCAGGGCAAAAGTTGAAGTGCATTATGTATGTTACATTTTTAATTTTGTGACAGTAAAATGAACTTTGTGCAACGTGCGCCTTTTCTTTTTCATTTTTGTTCCAGAAGTCCAGCACGCAAGCAGGCCCTTCCGGCCTATAAGCCCATGCCACCCAATTAGCTTGCAATCCCCAGCCCATTTTGAAGGGTGCCCAAGCCCCCCCGGAGGAAGCCCAAACTGACCCGTGGAGAGAACCTGAGTTGTTGGCACGTCACCAAGAGGTTCATATCCCGGACGAGCCACCATAAAATGTTACGAGCCCAGAGGACCCCAAAACCCAGCAACAATAGATATTCACCAAGACAAATGGTTACTTAAACAAAAGTTGCTTTTAATTAGCTTTAAACATGAAAATAGAATCAAATTTTAACTTATCAATATTGACTTACTTAACCCAACTTAACCCCCTTCTAATTCTAAGCATACATATATGTAATGTGTGTGTAAGTTCAGAAAAGTTCTTTGGTTCACAGTTCAATCTCACTTCTCATTCCTCCAAATTCATTGGTTGCAGGCAATTCTTATGCTGTGCACAGAATTCGACATTTATAAAGTTCACCAAACTTTGGTGCTTGAAAGGTAAATGGTTACCGCTCAGGAAGGTTCTTGTTAGTTTAGAGAGAGATTTGTTGTTCTAGGACATCCACAACTATTCCATTTTAATCAGCCACTCCAGTGTCTTGCTGACGAAACTTGCCTCCAGATGATAACCTCTTTCTTTCAGGTCACCACAGAGTTTCTTTCTGTTTCCCTTATTCCAAGTGAAACATTAGACAGCCAGTCCTCTCCTCTTGCATGAACCACAAGGGCTTTGACCAGGCCATCTTCCAAATGGAGTTTTCCACAAGCTTGCCAGCTTGTCCTGTTCCAGTCCCAGCTACTTTTGCTGGCTGTAACACTTTAGAAGTGATCTCTGTGTGTGCCTCTCTCTCTCTCTCTCTCTCTCTCTCTCTCTCTCTCTCTCTCTCTCTCTCTCTCTCTCTCTCTCTCTCTCTCCCTCTCCCTCTCTCTCTCTCTCTCTCTCTCTCTCTCACAGCAAGTTCCCTTCCAGACAGAAAGCAGCTCCGACAAGCTCTTTCATCTGTTGCCTTTTGTAAACAACAATCCATTGGTGAAGTCTCTTCAGCACTCTCCAAAGCTCTTGCAAAAGCTGTGGAGCATGGGGCATAACTCCATTATTTTAAATGAGATCTGTTTTAAAGTGTTTGTATGTAACCTACACTAACAAACCTTTCCCACTTTATCTCTCAAAAACACATCTATACACTCTGTCACACTACAGTTTCTTGTTTCGCATTTTCGCAAGCCACTTTGCTTTGGGCAACATCAATATTCCAACCAGCACATTAAGCTTGACTTACCACTATGTTCGACCCCGCCTGATCTTAACTTCCCATCCCTTGATAACCTTAACCGATAAAAAAAACCCAGTAATTTCATGCCTTGATATTTTCTGTTGATCGTTGGCAGCCTGTTCGGGACACGGTTCCAGCAACCCTTGAAGTTCAACAGATGCTTTCAGATTTCACTCCTCAATAACCTGGAATGCTGTGTTTTTGACTGCTGCATCAGGGGGGGAAAATTGCTTCATTGTGTCTCCTCTCTTAAATTCCTTCATTATTTGAAAGACAGGCTTCTGCAGTCAAGGGAATACAAGCTAATCCATGCAATTGTGCTAAGTAAACTTACCATTCAGTGATTCATGAACTCCCAAATCACTTGGTTCAAATCACCATAAAGGAAGTATTTTTATATTTCCAAGGTTTTTATTGTCACGCAAAAATAATTCAACTTTTTCCTGCAGTGCGTCTGGGTCTTTGACCATGTCTCCAACAGCCCACAGCCTGGGTGGGTACTTTGACCACAAGTGACCAACAGCCCGCAGCCCGAGTGTCTTTGACCATGTCTCCAGCACCCCACAGCCTGTGTGGGTCCTTCAACCGCAAGTGACCTACAGCCCGCAGCCCGAGTGGGTCATTGACTGAGTCTCCAACAGCCTGAGCCCCTTGCCAGTCCACTCCCTTGGTTACCTGCCCTGTAGGCTCAGGCTTCCCCTTCTCAGCCCGGGGAGTGGAGGGTTCCCCCTGTTTCTGGTGCCGTGCGCCGGTCCACTGCTTCCCCCCACCCACCCCCCCCCCACCGATTCTGCATCCCCTTGTAGTACAGGCGCCACCATCTTGGTCCCAGGCCCCGTGATTTAAAATAAGACCCAGCTGGATCTTTGTAGGGATCATTTAAAGCCTGTCTAGCATCACCGGCATCATGACCAGGCAATAGGACCCTGCGGAGCAGCACTGCATTTCCACTGCCATTACAGCCGCTCTGGCAGTACTGTCATTTTTATTCTTTCAAGGATTTTGGATCTTGGAGAGCAAACCAGGATTTTATATATCTGTTTTAGACTTAAGTATATAATAATAAACTCACATCTCATCATCTCATTTACCTCTGCTTTGCTTGTTCACTTTAATTTCCTTCTTTCATCACAAATTCTTCTTCTTGGCCTCAGACCAATACATTGTTCAGAAAGGCCCATGATGTCCGTCAATGATTTCTCACAGATCAATAAGATTTTAAAAAAGCTTTGCAGTAAATATCATGTTTTTAATGGAGTAATGATATCAGGAATGATAGGGTTAGCAAATGAGGAAAGTCTGTCAGCTCTTATACTGTCCTCTTTGGAGAATAGAAGGATGGGGGGGGGAATTTTGAATGCTGAAAGGCCTGGGCAGTGTAGATATAGCAAGGTTGTTCCCCATGGAAGGGGAGTCCAGGATATGGGGGTGCAACTTCAGGATAAAAGGGTGTTATGACAGTATATAGATATGTTTTTGGGAGATAAATTGGGGAAGGTTTTTTTTATAGTAAGTCACATACAAACACTTTAAAACAGATCTTATTTAAAATACTGGAGCTCTGCTCATGCAAGACATATTGGCCCCAGAGCCTTTGCAAGAGCTTTGAAGAGAGCCCAAGAGACTTCACTAATGAATTGTTGTTTACAAAGAGGCAACAGATGAAAGAGCTTGTCGGACCTGCAGATTGTCTGGAGGGGAACTTGCTGTTCTGAATGGGTCATGTGGTTTTGCAAGCAGAGGGAGTCAAACAGGCTTTCTCTCAGAGAGAGAGACACACACACACACAGATCAGTTCTACAGCTTTAAAGTCAGCAGCAGCAGCTGGAACTGGAACAGGACAAACTGGAAAGCTTGCGGAAAACCCCATTTGGAAGATGAATTGAGAGTGCTTAATTCAGCCTGGTCAAACCCCTTGTGGTTCATGCAAGAGGAAAGGAATAAGAATTGCCTGCAACCAGTGAACTTGGAGGAACGAGAAGTGAGATTGGACTGTAAACCAAAGAACTTTTCTGAACTTACACACACATTACTTACACGTGCGTTTAGAATTAGAAGGGGGTTAAGTTAGGTTAGTTAAGTTAATAGTGATAAGTTAAGGGGTGATTCTGTTTTCATGTTGAAAGCTAATTAAAAGCAACTTTTGTTTAAGTAACCATTTGTCGTGGTGAATATCTATTGCTGCTGGGTTTTGGGATCCTCTGGGCTTGTAACAGCGTCAATTTAAAACACAGTTGCAGAGAAATTTCTTTAGTCAGAGGGTTGTGAATCTGGGGAGCTTGTTGACAGAGGTAGCAGTGGAAGGGAGGTCGTTGGGCGCACTTAAATCAGAGATTGACAGGTATTTGATTAAGGGTCACGGGAGAAAGCCGGGGAACTGGGTAAGTAGGAGGATGGTTCAGCTCAATATAGGATGGTGGAGCAGGCTCGATGGGCTGATTGGCTTACTTTTGCTCCTCTATCTTAGTGATCTTGCGATCTCCCAAGATTCTTCATGGGAAGTATGCTTTGATCTTATAATGGAAGCAGAAATATGAAATTTGTCCTTCAAACCTAATCTGCTATTCAATAGGATCACAGCTGAGCCTCTTTCTCAACAGGGCTACAAAGGTCAGATGCTTTCTGAATGAGACAAGAGCATAGAAAATTCAGCCCACAATGCTGTGCTGGCCTGTGCAAACCTACTCCCACCTCTCACCTCGAACCCTCTTTTTTCTTACACCGATCTAAGAGGCTTTTAAATGTATCAACTCCACCACTAGCCCCAGCAATGTATTTTGGGCACCCACCACTCTCTGTGTAAAATTCCAACCTCTGACGACTCCCTTCAACGTTCCTCCACTCACCTTAAACAGATGTCTTCTGGCATTTGCTATTGTCGCCCCAGGATAAAGGCGCTGGCTGTCCACCCTTTCCAAGCCCAAGCCCCTCGTAGTCTTTTATACCTCAATGAAGTCACCTCTCACCTTTCGTTGCTCCAAAGAGGAAAGGCCCAAGCCCTGTCAGCCTTGCCTCATATGGCATGTTCTCTAACCCAGGCCACGTCCTAGTAAATCTCCTCTGCACCCTCTGTGAAGCATCGACATCTTTCCTATAAGTGAGGCACAAAAGGAGTCTATTTGTGGTTTGTGAGCAAAGCTGCTGAATTAGGGGTGTGCCTGTTGGGATTGGCATGGGGGGGTGTGGTGTCAGAAACGCAACCTCAAGAGCTCTGAAGACCTGGGTTTGATTCAGAACTCGGTCAGGTGTTGTCCATGTCCTGTGCAGGGTTCTGGCTTCATCTTGGAGAGGAGTACAGCTGGATTGCAATTAAACAACTGGAGCAGGTTGAGTTCAAGGAGGCATTAAAAACGAGGACCGTAATTTAAATCTAAGATACCGGTGAACAGAGAGCCAACATAAATCAGCAAGTAAAGGTTTATCCATTGAGGGCAGGTTTGATCGTGTTGGCAGCCTGGGAGAGATGTATATCAGGCAAGGAGGAACCCAATTTGTGACAATGGCGCTCATCCATGTGTGGTCCTCAAAAATTGTCGACTTCAGTAAAAATGAACTCGAATATTTCTCACGAGTTGAGATAAGAAGAAAGAAACCAGAAGAAAATGCTCCATGGGGCTTCCAGCATCTGTGATTGAGCAACAGAGTCAATGACAGAACGAAAAAGTGGAATTTCAATTGGAATTGATGTGAATTGAACAAGGGTTGGAAACAGTTGCCAAGGAAGGAGATACAACTTCAGTGGAAGGTGGAAGGGAAGCAGTAAAATGGACTTCTGTCGAAAGATCATAAACCTGAATCATTAATTCTATTTATCTCGCTGCTGTGTTTTTTTTACTGTTTTTTGCAATTTTCTTTCATTTTCCAGCCATCACATTTTGCCTTGACTTTAGTAGTTGCTGTGAGACGCAAATCCACTAGGTGTCAGACTTGTGCCATATATATTTATGCCTGTCTCACTGCAGGGAATCAGAGGATGTAAGAACGAACATAGCAAGATTAAACAATATTGTCAGGGAGCATGAATTTTTAAAGTGTCAATGAAGATGGATGCTTCAAAAATGCACTTAAAATCATTGACAATTATCATTTATCTTCTAACAAGGACTGGAGAAGTTGATTGCTGATGTCTCTGTTTCGATGGGGATCTGTTTTGTGTGTGTTCTTGCTAGAAAAGATACTGGGATAGAGATAATGGAGTGTGTGAGAGGGTGGGAGAGGGAGTGGGAGAGAGAGAGAGGATCAGAGAGGGAGATATAGAAAGTGTGGGCTAGACAGCAGGGTAGAGTGTGGGTTGGAGAGAGAGGGTCAGAGGGGGTGGGACAGAGATGGTGGACTAGACAGCAGGGTAGAGAGCGGGATAGAGAGAGAGGGTAGGATAGAGAGAGTGGGCTGGCCAGCAATAGAGAGAGTGGGTTAGACAGCGGGTAGAGCGTGGGATGGAGAGAGAGGGTCAGAAAGGGTGGGATTGGGAGAGTGGGTGAGATAGAGAGAATGGGCGACACAGCAGGGTAGAGAGTAGGATAGAGAGAGAGGGACAGAGAGTGGGATGGAGAGAGAGGGTTAGAGAGGGTGGAATAGAGAGAGTGGGGTAGACAGCAGGGTAGAGAGTGGGATAGAGAGATAGGGTCAGAAAGGGTGGGATAGAGAGGGTGGGATAGAGAGAGTGGGCTAGAAAGTGGGGTAGAGAGTAGTATAGAGAGAGTGGCGTCAGAAAGGGTGGGATAGAGAGATAGAGTGGGATAGAGAGTGGGCTAGACAGCAGGGTAGAGAGTGGGATAGAGAGAGAGGGTCAGAGTGGGTGGGATAGAGAGAGAGGGATAGAAAGAGAGGGTCAGAGAGGGTGGGATAAAGAGAGTGGGATAGAGAGAGAGGGTCAGAAAGGGTGGGATAGAGAGGGTGGGATAGAGAGAGTGGGCTATAAAGTGGGGTAGAGAGTAGTATAGAGAGAGTGGCGTCAGAAAGGGTGGGATAGAGAGTGGGCTAGACAGCAGGGTAGAGAGTGGGATAGAGAGTGAGGGTCAGAGTGGGTGGGATAGAGAGAGAGGGATAGAAAGAGAGGGTCAGAGAGGGTGGGATAAAGAGAGTGGGATAGAGAGAAAGAGTCAGAGAGGGTGGGATAGAGAGAGTGGGATAGACACTGGGATACAGAGTGGGATAGAGAGAGAGGGTCAGAAAGGGTGGGATTGGGAGAGTGGGTGGGATAGAGGGAGTGTGCTAGACAGCAGGGTAGAGAGTAGGAGAGAGAGAGAGAGGGTCAGGAAGGGTGGGATAGAAGGAGTCACGTGATGGAGTAGTGGCCGGACAGTGAACTCCAGCCCTCTCCAGAAAAGTCGGGAAAAACAAAGGAAAACACAAAGGCACAGAAATAAAAGTTAAAGAAAAGTGAGTATAAAGGTGGAAAGAAGATGGCGACAAAAAAAGAAAAATCGAAAGCAACGGTAAGAAGAGAGGAAGAGAAGACAACGGAGGAAGAAGGTGAAGGCCTTACCTGTTCGAAGAGGCCCGCTGTGGAGAGAGAAACCCACTCCCTCAGGTCGGTAGATAATGGACTACAAAAATGGCTCGCTGAGCCGAGTAAAAGTGCGCAACCGCGCATGAAAAAAAACACACCGACGGGAGGGGGGACCAGCTGGGGAGTCGATCTCCACAGCCGGCAACGACAGCTGCAGAACACCTGCAGCAAGAAGAGACCACAGAAGACAATGGAAACAAGAAAGAAGAGAAGAAAAGGGCAACAAAGAAACAACAGATGGCCAATCCAGAGGAAGAAGAAGAGGAAGAGGAAGAGTACAGTGAAATAGAAGAAGAAAAGAAAGGCAAGATAAAGGAGGTACTTTCTCTTATTAAAGGATACATGGAGTCATTTAAAGAATGGCAAACAGAGGAATTTAATGATTTAAGAAAAAGAATAAACAACACAGAAGAGAAAATGAATAAAATAGATATGACCTTAACAGAAATGGGAAAGAAAATGGACAAGATGGAAGAGCGGGCAGTAGCAGCAGAAATGGAGGTAGAAGACTTAAAAAAGAAATGGAGGAATCTAATAAAAAAGCGATAGAGACACAAGAACTGTTAGCTCAAAAAATAGATATAATGGAAAATTATAACAGAAGAAATAACATAAAGATAGTGGGCCTTAAGGAAGATGAAGAAGGCAAGAATATGAGGGAGTTTATAAAAGATTGGATCCCTAAGACCCTAGGATGTCCAGAACTACAGCAAGTAATGGAAATAGAAAGGGCACATAGAGCATTGGCCTCTAAACCACAACCACAACAAAAACCAAGATCTATTGTAGTAAAATTCCTAAGATATACTACAAGAGAAAAGGTACTGGAGAAGACAATGGAAAAAGTAAGAGAGGGCAACAAACCACTGGAGTATAAACGGCAAAATATCTTCATTTATCCAGATATAAGTTTTGAACTCCTAAAGAAGAGAAAGGAGTTCAATACAGCAAAGGCGATTTTATGGAAGAAAGGGTATAAATTCATACTAAAGCATCCAGCGGTATTGAAAATATTTATTCCAGGACAACAAAACAGACTATTCTCGGACCCAGAAGAAGCACGAAAATTTGCAGAACAATTACAAAAATAGACTGAGGGATGAAGACGGGTAATGAGAGTAAAAATGATAACGATTGATATGTATGTGGGTAAAGAGGTATAAGAGTGAATAGATAAAATGTGTATACGTGAAAATATCTGTACTTAGAGGAAAATATAGATAGTATAGACAAGAATGAATAAGGGAAGGTTATGGAATAGAGAGAATAAGGAGGGAATTAAAAGAGTGACCTTTGTTACATATGAAAAGTGAAATCTTTTCTGGGGAGGGCTGGGTGGGGAGAAATAGCGGTCACTGCAAAATCAGTTGACGCTTGCGAGTGAATTCGCAAACCCAAATGGAGAGGGGAGATGCGGTTGTCCGATAAGGGATAAAGGACAACTCAGGAGGGGAAGGGGAGATTGGGGATAAAGAAGATATAAATAGGAGAATAAGGAAAATGTTGGATGTTGTAGGAATGTTGTCTTATAAAGAGTCGAAAATAAGAAAACAGAAATGGAAAAGGAGGAAAGGTAATGATGGAAAAACGGAAGGAGAAGATAAACAAAGTATAAAATGGCTACGCTGAACTATATGACTTTAAATATTAATGGAATACATAACCAAATTAAAAGGAAGAAACTACTAAATTTACTGAAAAAGGAAAAAATTGATATAGCATTTGTCCAAGAAACACACTTAACTGAATTGGAGCACAAGAAATTAAAGAGAGATTGGGTAGGACATGTAACAGCAGCATCATATAATTCAAAAGCAAGAGGAGTGGCTATATTAATTAGTAAAAATGTGCCATTTAAAATAGAAGAGGAAATAATAGATCCAGCAGGGAGATATGTTATGATAAAATGTCAGATATATTCGGAGTTTTGGAATCTACTTAACGTATATTCACCTAACAAAGAAGATCAAAAGTTTATGCAAGATATCTTTTTGAAGGTAGCTAATACGCAAGGGAACATACTAATAGGAGGGGATTTCAACCTGAATTTGGATCCAAATATGGATAAAACGGGGAAAAAAATTAACAGGAAGAACAAAGTAACCAAATTTATAATTAAATCAATGCAAGAAATGAAACTTTTGGATATATGGAGGAAACAAAACCCAAAAGAAAAGGAATACTCATACTACTCGGCTAGACATAAAATATACTCAAGAATAGACCTATTTTTGTTATCAGCTAGTATGCAGGATAGAGTAAGAAAAACAGAATATAAAGCGAGAATACTATCGGACCATTCACCCTTAATATTGACAGTAAAGCTAGAGGACATCCCTCCAAGAATGTATAGATGGAGATTAAACCCCATGCTACTTAAAAGACAGGATTTTAGAGAATTTATTGAAAAACAATTAAAAATGTATTTTGAAGTAAATACGGAATCAGTGGAAGATAAGTTTATACTATGGGACGCAATGAAAGCATTCATTAGAGGGCAAATAATAAGCTATGTAACCAAGATGAAGAAGGACTATAATCAGGAAACAGAGCAGTTGGAAAGGGAAATAGTAAACATAGAAAAAAAATTAGCAATGAAGGAAAATACAACTAAAAGAAGAGAATTGGCGGATAAAAAAATAAAATATGAAACATTACAAACATATAAGGTACAGAAGAATATAATGAAGACAAACAGAAATATTATGAACTAGGGGAAAAAACGCACAAAATCCTAGCATGGCAGCTTAAGACAGAACAAGCTAAGAAAATGGTATTGGCATCAAGGAAAAAAGACAAACAAATTACATATAATCCAAAAGAAATTAAGGAAAACTTTAGAGAATTCTATGAACAATTATACAGAACTGAAAACGAAGGGAAAGAAGGGAAAATAGAGGAATTCTTGACTAAAATTGAACTACCAAAACTACAAATAGAGGAACAAAATAAATTAACAGAACCATTTGGAATAGTAGAAATACAAGAGATAATAAAAAAATTACCAAATAATAAGACACTAGGAGAGGATGGATTTCCAATAGAATTCTACAAAACATTTAAAGATTTATTAATACTGCCCCTCCTGGATGTAATCAACCAGATTGATGAAACACAAAGCTTACCAGATTCATGTAAAACAGCAATAATTACAGTAATACTAAAACAAGGGAAAGATCCACTCTCACCAGCGTCATATAGACCAATATCTTTGCTAAACACAGACTATAAGATAATAGCGAAACTATTAGCAAACAGATTAGCAGAACAGGTACCGAAAATGGTAAATTTAGACCAAACTGGATTTATCAAAAAAAGACGCACAACAGACAATATTTGTAAATTTATTAACTTAATTCATGCAGTAGAAGGAAATAAAGCACCTGCAGTAGCAGTTGCTTTAGACGCAGAGAAGGCCTTCGACAGAGTAGAATGGAATTATTTGTTCAAAGTATTGCAAAAATTCAGTTTACCGGAGAAGTATATTAATTGGATTAAAGCATTATATAAGGGACCGTTAGCGAAAGTGACAGTAAATGGACATGTATCAAAGCAATTTAACTTAAGCAGGTCAACGCGGCAGGGATGCCCACTATCACCTTTATTGTTTGCGCTAGCTATAGAACCACTAGCAGAATCGATAAGAATAGATAATAATATAAAAGGAATAAAAATAAAAGACAGGGAATATAAAATCAGTCTATTTGCGGATGATATTATAGTGTACTTAACAGAACCAGAACTATCAATAAAAGAATTATATAAGAAATTGAAGGAATATGGAGAAGTGTCGGGTTACAAGATAAACGTAAATAAAAGTGAAGCAATGCCTATGAATAATGCGGATTTCTCAAAATTTAAGAAGGAATCTCCATTCAGATGGCAAATGCAGGCAATAAGATACCTAGGTGTACAAATAAACAAAAATCTAGGCCAATTATATAAACTCAATTATAATCCACTAATGAAAAAATTACAGGACGATTTAGAGCATTGGAAAGATCTACCACTAACACTGATAGGAAGGATAAACTGTATTAAAATGAACATTTTTCCAAGGATATTATACTTATTTCAGGCACTGCCAATACAACTGACAGAAAAATTCTTCAAAGAGCTAAAGAAAATAATAAGGAAATTTTTATGGAGAGGGGGGAAACCGAGGATAGCTCTAGATAAATTGACAGAATGGTATAAACAAGGAGGCTTACAATTGCCAAACTTTAAAAATTATTATAGAGCCGCACAATTAAGATACCTATCAGATTTTTATCAAACAAGGGAAAAACCAGACTGGACGAGATTAGAATTAGATAAAATAGGGGAAAAGATACCTGAACACATATTATATAAATGGGACGAAAAATTGGTACAACATAGAACTTCTCCAGTATTACATCATCTCCTCAATATTTGGAAGAAGATCCATGTAGAAAGAAATAAAACAAATTATCAATTACCAAAACTAATATTGACACAAAATAAGCTACTCCCTTTTACAATAGACAACCTTTCCTTTAGAGAATGGGAAAAAAAAGGGATTAAAAGAATAGAAAATTGTTTTTCAGGAAGTAGATTCTTATCCTTTGAACAAATGAGAGATAAGTACAATATAACTGGAGATACAGCGCTGGCATATTACCAACTGAGATCCTACTTGAAGGATAAATTAGGAAGCAATCTGAGTTTACCAGAGGGAAGTAACCTTGAATATGTGATTACAGATACAATGTTAATCAAAAGATTTATAACAAATATGTATATTAAACTGCAAGAAAAGGAGAATGAGGTAACAAATGGTAAAACTAAACAAAAATGGGAACAAGATTTAAATATAAAGATAAAAAAGGAAACATGGGAGAAATTATGTTCTGGAACGATGAGAAATACAATTAATACGAGGCTACGTATGATATAATATAATTGGTTACACAGACTATACATTACACCGCAAAAGTTAAATAAATGGGACCCAACAGTATCTGATAGATGTTTTCGATGTAAAAAAAGAAATGGGAACAACAATTCATGCAATCTGGACATGTGAGAGAGTAGAAAAATTTTCGGATGATCTCAATCAGATATTAAATAAAATAACAGAAAACAATATACCAAAGAATCCAGAGATCTTTCTCCTAAGTAACATAAAAAACAAAGAATTTGGAATTGATTTGGAGGATGCACAAAAAAGATTTGTTAAGATAGCCCTAGCCGTAGCAAAAAAATGTATTATGTCAACCTGGAAATTGAAAGATAATTTGAAAATACAACAATGGTATATAGAAATGAATAAATGTATTCCATTAGAAAAAATAACATATAGTTTAAGAAATAATATTGAAATATTCGAACAAGTATGGGAGCCTTACATTAAATACAATAGCGAAAACCTACCGGGGACAAACATTACCTAAGTTGATGGAAGGAGAAGGAAAGAAAAGAATGGACTCTGTAGAATTTCTGGTGTATTTTTGTTGAATGACAACATTGTCTGACTGAATTAATGCAACCTAGATTGTATACCTAAAATGGATGAGAGGGGGGGGGGTGGGGGGGGGGGGTGGCTTGGGAGGAGGGAGGGGGGGAGAAAAAGTCACTGTAAATGTGTGAAAAAGAAAAAGTGTATATCATGGCTATTGTGATTTATGGTGTGAAAACAAAAATATAAAAAAAAAGGAAGGGTGGGATAGAGAGAGAGGGTGGGATTGAGAGAATGGGCTAGACAGCAGGGTAGAGAGTAGAATAGAGCGAGAGGGTCAGAGAGGGTAGGATAGAGGGAGTGGGATACAGAGAGTTGGTCAGAATGGGTGGGAAAGAGAAAGTGGGTTAGACAGCGAGTAGAGAGTGGGATGGAGAGAGAGGGTCAGAAAGGGTGGGATTGGGAGAGTGGGTGGGATAGAGAGAATGCGCGAGACAGCAGGGTAGAGAGTAGGATAGAGAGAGGGTAACAGAGGGTGGGATAGAGAGAGTGTGAAAGAGAGAGTGTGATAGAGAGAATGGGTCAGAGTGGGTGGGATAGAGAGAGAGGATCGGATACAGAGAGGTCAGAGAGGGTGGGATAGAGAGAGTGGGCAAGACAGCAGGGTAGATAGCTGGATAGAGAGAGAGGTTCAGAGAGGGTGGGATAGAAAGAGAGAGGGTTAGAGAGGGTGGGATAGAGAGAGTGGGATAGACACTGGGGTAGAGAGTGGGATAGAGAGAGAGGGTCAGAAAGGGTGGGATTGGGAGAGTGGTTGGGATAGAGGGAGTGTGCTAGACAGCAGGGTAGAGAGTAGGAGAGAGAGAGAGAGAGAGGGTCAGGAAGTGTGGGATAGAGAGAGAGAGGGTGGGATAGAGAGAATGGGCTAGACAGCAGGGTAGAGAGTAGAATAGAGAGAGAGGGTCAGAGAGGGTGGGATAGAGAGTGGGATAGAGAGAGTGGGTGGGATAGAGAGAGAGGGTGTGATAGAGAGAAAAGGTCAGTTAGGGTGGGATAGAGAGAATGGGTGGGATAGAGGGAGTGGCCAAGACAGCAGGGTAGAGAATGAGATAGAGCAGAGGGTCAGAGAGGGTGGGATAGAGAGATTGGGATAGAGAGAGATGGTCTGAGAGAGTGGGATAGACAGC
Source organism: Narcine bancroftii (assembly GCF_036971445.1). Taxonomy (NCBI): domain Eukaryota; kingdom Metazoa; phylum Chordata; class Chondrichthyes; order Torpediniformes; family Narcinidae; genus Narcine; species Narcine bancroftii. Next base: position 212,990,394 of record NC_091472.1, read on the forward strand.
AGGGTGGAGATGGTCAGAGAGTGGGATAGAGAGAGTGGGATAGACAGCAGGGTAGAGAGTGGGATAGAGAGAGATGGTCAGAAAGGGTAGGATAGAGAGAATGGGTGGGATAGAGGGAGTGGGCAAGACAGCAGGGTAGAGAGTGGGATAGAGCAGAGGGTCAGAGAAGGTGGGATAGGGACATTGGGATAGAGAGAGATGGTCAGAGAGAGATGGTCAGAGAGAGTGGGATAGAGAGAGTGGGATAGCCAGTGGGGTAGAGAGTGGGATAGGGATAGAGGGTCAGAAAGGGTGGGATTGGGGGAGTGTGATAGAGAGATAGGGTCATAGAGACTGGGATAGAGAGAGTGGGATAGAAAGAGTGGGTGGGATAGAGAGAGATGGTCAGAGAGTGGGATAGAGAGTGTAGTTTAGAGTGGGTGGGATAGAGAGAGTGGGCTAGACAGCAGGGTAGATAGTAGGATAGAGAGAGAGGGTCAGAGAGGGTGGGATAAAGAGTGGGATAAAGAGAGTGGGTGGGATAGAGAGAGAGGATGGGATAGAGAGAGGTTAGTGAGGGTGGGATAGAGAGAAAGGGCTAGACAGCAGGGTTGAGAGTAGGATAGAGAGAGAGTCAGAGACGGTGGGATAGAGAGTGGGATAGAGAGAGTGGCTGGGTTAGAGAGAGAGGGTGGGATAGAGAAACAGTGTCAGAGAGGGTGGGATAGAGGGATTGGGATAGACAGAGAGGGTCAGAGAGGATGGGATAGAGAGAGTGGGATAGAGAGTGGGTGAAATAGAGTGAATGGGATAGAGAGGGTGGGATAGAGAGAGAGGGACAAAAAGGGTGGGATAGAGAGAGTGGGTCAGCGAGGGTCAGATAGAGAGAGTGGGTTAGACACCGGGGTAGAGAGAGGGATAGAGAGAGAGGGACAGAGAGGGTGGGATAGAGAGAGAGGGATAGAGAGAGTGGGTCAGAATGAGTGGGATAAGGAGAGTGGGTGGGAGAGAGAGAGAGGGTCAGAGAGGGTGGGATACAGAGTGTGGCCTAGACAGCTGGGTAGAGAATGGGATAGAGAGAAAGAGTGGGATAGAGAGAGTGGGTGAGAGAGGGTGGGATAGAGAGGGTGCGTTAGACAGCGGGGTAGAGAGTGGGATAGAGAGAGAGAGGGTTAGAGAGGGTGGGATGGAGAGAGGGTAAGAGAGGGTGGGATAGAGAGAGTGGGATAGACTACAAGGTAGAGAGTGGGATAGAGAGAAAGTGTGTGATAGAGAGAGTGGATAGAGATAGGGATGGAGAGAGAGGGTAAGAGAGGGTGGGATCGAGAGAAAAGAAGGGAAAGAGAGAGTGGGATAGCAAGAGAGGGTCAGTAAGTGGGATAGAGAGAATGGGATAGAGAGAGAGGGTGGAATAGACAGAGTGAGATAGAGAGAGTGGGTGAAATGGAGTGAATTGGATAGAGAGGGTGGGATAGAGAGAGTGGATTACAGAGAGAGGGTCAGAAAGGGTGGGAGAGAGAGAGTGGGTCAGAGAGGGTCGGATAGAGAGAGTGGGTTAGACAGCAGGGGAGAGTGTAGGATAGAGAGAGAGGGTCAGAGCGGGTGGGATAGAGAGTGTGGGCGAGACAGCAGGGTAGAGAGAAGGATATAGAGAGAGGGTCAGAGAGGGTGGCATAGGGAGATTGGGATAGAGAGGGTCAGAGAGGGTGGGATAGAGAGAGTGGGATACAGAGAGTGGATGAAATAGAGTGAATGGGAAAGAGAGGGTGGGACAGAGAGAGTGGAATAGCCAGTGGGGTAGAGAGTGGGATAGGGAGAGAGGGTTAGAGAGGGTGGGATAGAGAGAGTGGGAAAGAGAGAGAGGGACAGAAAGGGTTGGATAGAGGGAGTGGGTCAGAGTGTTTGCGATAGAGAGAGAAGGTGGGATAGAGTGAGTGGGCTAGACAGCAGGGTAGATAGTGGGATAGAGAGAGAGGGTTAGAGCGTGGAATAGATAGAGTGGGCTAGACAGCAGGGTAGAGAGTGGGATAGAGAGAGAGGGTGGAATAGACAGAGTGGGATAGAGAGAGTGGGTGAAATAGAGTGAATTGGATAGCGAGGGTGGGATAGAGAGAGTGGATTACAGAGAGAGGGTCAGAAAGGGTGGGAGAGAGAGAGTGGGTCAGAGATGGTCGGATAGAGAGATTGGGTTAGACAGCAGGGCAGAGTGTAGGATAGAGAGAGAGGGTCAGAGTGGGTGGAAAAGAGAAAGAGGGTGGAATAGAGAGAGAAGGTCAGAGAGGGTGGTATAGACAGAGTGGGATAGAGAGAGTGGGTGAATAGAGTGAATTGGATAGAGAGGGTGGGATACAGAGAGTGGGATACAGAGTGGGTCAGAAAGGGTGGGAGAGTAGAGTGGGTCAGAGAGGGTCGGATAGCGAGAGTGGGTTAGACAGCAGGGGAGAGTGTAGGATAGAGAGGGAGGGATGGAGAGGGTGGGATAGAGAGAGGTCAGAGGGTAGGATAGAGAGAGTGGGCTAGACAGCAGGGTAGAGAGTGGGATAGAGAGAGAGGGTCAGAGAGGGTGGGATAGAATGAGTGGGCAAGACAGCAGGGTAGATAGTGGGATAGAGAGAGAGGGTCAGAGAGGGTGGTAGAGTGGGATAGAGAGAGTGGGTGAATAGAGTGAATTGGATAGAGAGGGTGGGATACAGAGAGTGGGATAGAGAGAGTGGGTCAGATTGGGTGGGATTGAGAGATTGGGATAGAGAGAGATCGTGGGATAGAGAGTGTGGGATAGCCAGTGGGATAGAGAGTGGGATAGGGAGAGAGGGTTAGAGAGGGTGGGATAGAGAGAGTGGGATAGAGAGAGAGGGTCAGAAAGGGTGGGATAGAGAGAGTGGGTCAGAGAGGGTCGGATAGAGAGAGTGGGTTATACAGCTGGGAAGAGAATGGTAAAGAGAGAGAGTGTCAGAGAGAGTGGGATAGAGAGAGAGAGGGTTAGAGAGGGTGTGAAACAGAGAGTGGGATAGAGAGAAAAGGAGGGAAAGAGAGAGTGGGATAGCGAGAGAGGGTCAGAGGGTGGGATAGAAAGAGAGGGCTTGAAAGCAGGGTAGAGAGTTGGAAAGAGAGAGAGGTTCAGATAGGGTGGGATATAGAGTGTGGGCTAGACAGTTGGGTAGAGAATGGGATAGAGAGAAAGGGTGGGATAGAGAGAGTGGAATAGAGAGAGTGGGTCAGAGAGGGTGGGATAGAGAGAGTGGGTTAGACAGTAGGGTAGAGAGTGGGAAAGAGAGAGAGGGTCAGAAAGGGTGGGATTGGGAGAGTGGTTGGGATAGAGAGAGTGGGTTAGACAGCAGGGTAGAGTGTAGGATAGATAGAGAGGTTCAGAGAGCGTGGGATAGAGAGAGAAGGTGGGAGAGAAAGAGAACATCATAAGGTGGAATAGAGAGAGTGGGCTAGACAGCAGGGTAGAGAGTGGGATAGAGAGAGAGGGTCAGAGAGCGTGGGTTAGTGAGAGTGTGCTGGATAGAGGGCATGGGCAAAACAGCAGGGTAGAGAGTGGGATAGAGCAGAGGGTCAGAGAGGGTGGGATAAAGAGATTGGGATAGAGAGAGTGGGATAGAGAGAGTAGGATAGCCAGTGGGGTAGAGAGTGGGATAGGGAGAGAGCGTTAGAGAGGGTGGCATCGAGAGAGTGTGATAGAGAGATAGGGTCATAGAGAGTGGGAAAGAGAGAGTGGGTTAGATAGTGGGGTAGAGTAGGATAGAGAGAGAGTCTCAGAGAGTGGCTTAGAGAGTGTAAGTTAGAGAGGGTGGTATAGAAAGAGTGGGCTAGACAGCAGGGTACATAGAGGGATAGAGAGAGAGGGTCAGAGAGGGTGGGATAGAGAGTGTCGGATAAAGAGAGTGGGTGGGATAGAGAGAGAAGGTCATAGGATGGAATAGAGAGAGTGGGCTAGACAGCAGGGTAGAGAGTGGGATAGAGTGAGATGGTCAGAGAGGGTGGGATAGTGAGAGTGTGTTGGATAGAGGGCGTGAGCAAAACAGCAGGGTAGAGTGTGGGATAGAGCAGAAGGTCAGAGATGGTGGGATAAAGAGATTGGGATAGAGAGAGTGGGAAAGAGAGAGGGACAGAAAGGGTTGGATAGAGGGAGTGGGATACAGAGAGTTGGTCAGAATGGGTGGGAAAGAGAAAGTGGGTTAGACAGCGGGTAGAGAGTGGGATGGAGAGAGAGGGTCAGAAAGGGTGGGATTGGGAGAGTGGGTGGGATAGAGAGAATGCGCGAGACAGCAGGGTGGAGAGTAGGATAGAGAGAGGGTAACAGAGGGTGGGATAGAGAGAGTGTGAAAGAGAGAGTGTGATAGAGAGAGTGGGTCAGAGTGGGTGGGATAGAGAGAGAGGGTGGGATACAGAGAGGTCAGAGAGGGTGGGATAGAGAGAGTGGGCAAGACAGCAGGGTAGATAGCTGGATAGAGAGAGAAGTTCAGAGAGGGTGGGATAGAGAGAGAGGGTTAGAGAGGGTGGGATAGAGAGAGTGGGATAGACACTGGGGTACAGAGTGGGATAGAGAGAGAGGGTCAGAAAGGGTGGGATTGGGAGAGTGGGTGGGATAGAGGGAGTGTGCTAGACAGCAGGGTAGAGAGTAGGAGAGAGAGAGAGAGGGTCAGGAAGTGTGGGATAGAGAGAGAGAGGGTGGGATAGAGAGAATGGGCTAGACAGCAGGGTAGAGAGTAGAATAGAGAGAGAGGGTCAGAGAGGGTGGGATAGAGAGTGGGATAGAGAGAATGGGTGGGATAGAGGGAGTGGCCAAGACAGCAGGGTAGAGAATGAGATAGAGCAGAGGGTCAGAGAGGGTGGGATAGAGAGATTGGGATAGAGAGAGATGGTCTGAGAGAGTGGGATAGACAGCAGGGTGGAGATGGTCAGAGAGTGGGATAGAGAGAGTGGGATAGACAGCAGGGTAGAGAGTGGGATAGAGAGAGATGGTCAGAAAGGGTAGGATAGAGAGAATGGGTGGGATAGAGGGAGTGGGCAAGACAGCAGGGTAGAGAGTGGGATAGAGCAGAGGGTCAGAGAAGGTGGGATAGGGACATTGGGATAGAGAGAGATGGTCAGAGAGAGTGTGATAGAGAGAGTGGGATAGCCAGTGGGGTAGAGAGTGGGATAGGGATAGAGGGTCAGAAAGGGTGGGATTGGGGGAGTGTGATAGAGAGATAGGGTCATAGAGACTGGGATAGAGAGAGTGGGATAGAAAGAGTGAGTGGGATAGAGAGAGATGGTCAGAGAGTGGGATAGAGAGTGTAGTTTAGAGTGGGTGGGATAGAGAGAGTGGGCTAGACAGCAGGGTAGATAGTAGGATAGAGAGAGAGGGTCAGAGAGGGTGGGATAAAGAGTGGGATAAAGAGAGTGGGTGGGATAGAGAGAGAGGATGGGATAGAGAGAGGTTAGTGAGGGTGGGATAGAGAGAAAGGGCTAGACAGCAGGGTTGAGAGTAGGATAGAGAGAGAGAGTCAGAGACGGTGGGATAGAGAGTGGGATAGAGAGAGTGGCTGGGTTAGAGAGAGAGGGTGGGATAGAGAAACAGTGTCAGAGAGGGTGGGATAGAGGGATTGGGATAGACAGAGAGGGTCAGAGAGGATGGGATAGAGAGAGTGGGATAGAGAGTGGGTGAAATAGAGTGAATGGGATAGAGAGGGTGGGATAGAGAGAGAGGGACAAAAAGGGTGGGATAGAGAGAGTGGGTCAGCGAGGGTCAGATAGAGAGAGTGGGTTAGACACCGGTGTAGAGAGAGGGATAGAGAGAGAGGGACAGAGAGGGTGGGATAGAGAGAGAGGGATAGAGAGAGTGGGTCAGAATGAGTGGGATAAGGAGAGTGGGAGGGAGAGAGAGAGAGGGTCAGAGAGGGTGGGATACAGAGTGTGGCCTAGACAGCTGGGTAGAGAATGGGATAGAGAGAAAGAGTGGGATAGAGAGAGTGGGTGAGAGAGGGTGGGATAGAGAGGGTGCGTTAGACAGCGGGGTAGAGAGTGGGATAGAGAGAGAGAGGGTTAGAGAGGGTGGGATGGAGAGAGAGGGTAAGAGAGGGTGGGATAGAGAGAGAGTGTCAGTGAGAGTGGGATAGAGAGAGAGAGGGTTAGAGAGGGTGGGATAGAGAGAGTGGGATAGACTACAAGGTAGAGAGTGGGATAGAGAGAAAGTGTGTGATAGAGAGAGTGGATAGAGATAGGGATGGAGAGAGAGGGTAAGAGAGGGTGGGATCAAGAGAAAAGAAGGGAAAGAGAGAGTGGGATAGCAAGAGAGGGTCAGTAGGTGGGATAGAGAGAGTGGGATAGAGAGAGAGGGTGGAATAGACAGAGTGAGATAGAGAGAGTGGGTGAAATGGAGTGAATTGGATAGAGAGGGTGGGATAGAGAGAGTGGATTACAGAGAGAGGGTCAGAAAGGGTGGGAGAGAGAGAGTGGGTCAGAGAGGGTCGGATAGAGAGAGTGGGTTAGACAGCAGGGGAGAGTGTAGGATAGAGAGAGAGGGTCAGAGCGGGTGGGATAGAGAGTGTGGGCGAGACAGCAGGGTAGAGAGAAGGATATAGAGAGAGGGTCAGAGAGGGTGGCATAGGGAGATTGGGATAGAGAGGGTCAGAGAGGGTGGGATAGAGAGAGTGGGATACAGAGAGTGGATGAAATAGAGTGAATGGGAAAGAGAGGGTGGGACAGAGAGAGTGGAATAGCCAGTGGGGTAGAGAGTGGGATAGGGAGAGAGGGTTAGAGAGGGTGGGATAGAGAGAGTGGGAAAGAGAGAGAGGGACAGAAAGGGTTGGATAGAGAGAGTGGGTCAGAGTGTTTGCGATAAAGAGAGAAGGTGGGATAGAGTGAGTGGGCTAGACAGCAGGGTAGATAGTGGGATAGAGAGAGAGGGTTAGAGCGTGGAATAGATAGGGTGGGCTAGACAGCAGGGTAGAGAGTGGGATAGAGAGAGAGGGTGGAATAGACAGAGTGGGATAGAGAGAGTGGGTGAAATAGAGTGAATTGGATAGCGAGGGTGGGATAGAGAGAGTGGATTACAGAGAGAGGGTCAGAAAGGGTGGGAGAGAGAGAGTGGGTCAGAGATGGTCGGATAGAGAGAGTGGGTTAGACAGCAGGGCAGAGTGTAGGATAGAGAGAGAGGGTCAGAGTGGGTGGGAAAGAGAAAGAGGGTGGAATAGAGAGAGAAGGTCAGAGAGGGTGGTATAGACAGAGTGGGATAGAGAGAGTGGGTGAATAGAGTGAATTGGATAGAGAGGGTGGGATACAGAGAGTGGGATACAGAGAGTGGGTCAGAAAGTGTGGGAGAGTAGAGTGGGTCAGAGAGGGTCGGATAGCGAGAGTGGGTTAGACAGCAGGGGAGAGTGTAGGATAGAGAGGGAGGGACAGAGAGGGTGGGATAGAGAGAGGTCAGAGGGTAGGATAGAGAGAGTGGGCTAGACAGCAGGGTAGAGAGTGGGATACAGAGAGAGGGTTAGAGAGGGTGGGATAGAATGAGTGGGCAAGACAGCAGGGTAGATAGTGGGATAGGGAGAGAGGGTCAGAGAGGGTGGTATAGACAGAGTGGGATAGAGAGAGTGGGTGAATAGAGTGAATTGGATAGAGAGGGTGGGATACAGAGAGTGGAATAGAGAGAGTGGGTCAGATTGGGTGGGATTGAGAGATTGGGATAGAGAGAGATCGTGGGATAGAGAGAGTGGGATAGCCAGTGGGATAGAGAGTGGGATAGGGAGAGAGGGTTAGAGAGGGTGGGATAGAGAGAGTGGGATAGAGAGAGGGTCAGAAAGGGTGGGATAGAGAGAGTGGGTCAGAGAGGGTCGGATAGAGAGAGTGGGTTAGACAGCTGGGAAGAGAATGGTAAAGAGAGAGAGTGTCAGAGAGAATGGGATAGCGAGAGAGGGTCAGAGGGTGGGATAGAAAGAGAGGGCTTGAAAGCAGGGTAGAGAGTGGGAAAGAGAGAGAGGTTCAGATAGGGTGGGATATAGAGTGTGGGCTAGACAGTTGGGTAGAGAATGGGATAGAGAGAAAGGGTGGGATAGAGAGAGTGGAATAGAGAGAGTGGGTCAGAGAGGGTGGGATAGAGAGAGTGGGTTAGACAGTAGGGTAGAGAGTGGGAAAGAGAGAGAGGGTCAGAAAGGGTGGGATTGGGAGAGTGGTTGGGATAGAGAGAGTGGGTTAGACAGCAGGGTAGAGTGTAGGATAGATAGAGAGGTTCAGAGAGGGTGGGATAGAGAGAGAAGGTGGGAGAGAAAGAGAACATCATAAGGTGGAATAGAGAGAGTGGGCTAGACAGCAGGGTAGAGAGTGGGATAGAGAGAGAGGGTCAGAGAGCGTGGGCTAGTGAGAGTGTGTTGGATAGAGGGCATGGGCAAAACAGCAGGGTAGAGAGTGGGATAGAGCAGAGGGTCAGAGAGGGTGGGATAAAGAGATTGGGATAGAGAGAGTAGGATAGCCAGTGGGGTAGAGAGTGGGATAGGGAGAGAGCGTTAGAGAGGGTGGCATCGAGAGTGTGTGATAGAGAGCTAGGGTCATAGAGAGTGGGATAGAGAGAGTGGGTTAGATAGTGGGGTAGAGTAGGATAGAGAGAGAGTCTCAGAGAGTGGCTTAGAGAGTGTAAGTTAGAGAGGGTGGTATAGAAAGAGTGGGCTAGACAGCAGGGTACATAGAGGGATAGAGAGAGAGGGTCAGAGAGGGTGGGATAGAGAGTGTCGGATAAAGAGAGTGGGTGGGATAGAGAGAGTGGGTGAATAGAGTGAATTGGATAGAGAGGGTGGGATACAGAGAGTGGGATACAGAGAGTGGGTCAGAAAGGGTGGGAGAGTAGAGTGGGTCAGAGAGGGTCGGATAGCGAGAGTGGGTTAGACAGCAGGGGAGAGTGTAGGATAGAGAGGGAGGGACAGAGAGGGTGGGATAGAGAGAGGTCAGAGGGTAGGATAGAGAGAGTGGGCTAGACAGCAGGGTAGAGAGTGGGATAGAGAGAGATGGTCAGAGAGGGTGGGATAGTGAGAGTGTGTTGGATAGAGGGCGTGAGCAAAACAGCAGGATAGAGAGTGGGATAGAGCAGAAGGTCAGAGATGGTGGGATAAAGAGATTGGGATAGAGAGAGTGGGAAAGAGAGAGGGACAGAAAGGGTTGGATAGAGAGAGTGGGTTAGAGTGGGTGTGATAGAGAGAGAAGGTGGGATAGAGTGAGTGGGCTAAACAGCAGGGTAGATAGTGCGATAGAGAGAGAGGGTCAGAGCGTGGAATAGAGAGAGTGGGCTAGATAGCAGGGTAGAGAGTGGGATAGAGAGAGAGGGTGGAATAGACAGAGTGGGATAGAGAGAGTGGGTGAAATAGAATGAATTGGATAGCGAGGGTGCGATAGAGAGAGTGGATTACAGAGAGAGGGTCAGAAAGGGTGGGATAGAGAGAGTGGGATAGAGAGATTGGGATAGAGAGAGAGTGTCAAAGAGGGTGGGATAGTGAAAGTGGGATAAGTAGAGTAGGAAAAATAGAGTGAATGGGATAGAGAGGGTGGGATAGAGAGAATGGAATAGCCAATGGGGTAGAGAGTGGGATAGGTAGAGAGGGTTAGAGAGGGTGGGATAGAGAAAGTGGGTCAGATTGGGTGGGATTGAGAGAGTGGGATAGAGAGAGTGGGTCAGAAAGTGTTGATAGAGAGAGTGGGTCAGAGAGGGTCAGATAGAGAGAGTGGGCTAGACAGCTGGGAAGAGAATGGTAAAGAGAGAGAGTGTCAGAGAGAGTGGGATAGAGAGAGAGGGTTAGAGAGGGTGGGAAACAGAGAGTGGGATAGACTACAAGGTAGAGAGTGGGATAGAGAGAAAAGGTGGGAAAGAGAGTGGGATAGCAAGAGAGGGTCAGAGGGTGGGATAGAAAGAGTGGGCTCGAAAGCAGGGTAGAGAGTGGGAAAGAGAGAGAGGTTCAGATAGGGTGGAATATAGAGAGTGGGCTAGACAGTTGGGTAGAGAGTGGGAAAGAGAGAGAGGGTCAGAGAGGGTGGGATAGAGAGAGTGGGATAGAAAGAGTGGGTGGGATATAGAGAGAAGGCCAGAGAGGGTTGGATAGAGAGAGTAGGCTTGACAGCAGGGTAGAGAGTGGGATAGAGAGAGGAGGTCAAAGAGGGTGGGATAGAGAGAGTGTGATAGAGAGATTGGGATAGAGAGAGAGGGTCAGAGAGGGTGGGATAGAGAAAGTTGGATAGGGAGAGTATGAAAAATAGAGTGAATGGGATAGAGAGGGTGGGATAGAGAGAATGGAATAGCCAGTGGGGTCGAGAGTGGGATAAGTAGAGAGGGTTAGAGAGGGTGGGATAGAGAGAGAAGGTCATAGGGTGGAATAGAGAGAGTGGGCTAGACAGCAGGGTAGAGAGTGGGATAGAGAGAGATGGTCAGAGAGGGTGGGATAGTGAGAGTGTGTTGGATAGAGGGCGTGGGCAAAACAGCAGGGTAGAAAGTGGGATAGAGCAGAAGGTCAGAGAGGGTGGGATAGAGAGATTGAGATAGAGAGAGTGGGATAGAGCGAGTAGGATAGCCAGTGGGGTAGAGAGTGGGATAGGGAGAGAGTGTTAGAGAGGGTGGCATCGAGAGAGTGTGATAGAGAGATAGGGTCATAGAGAGTGGGATAGAGAGAGTGGGATAGAAAGAGTGGGTGGGATAGAGGGAGAGGGTCAGAGAGGGTGGGATAGAGAGAGAGGGATAGAAAGAGTGGGTTAGACAGCGGTGTAGAGAGTGGGATAGAGAGAGAGAGGGTCAGAGAGGGTGGGATAGAGAGAGTGGGATAGAAAGAGTGGGTGGGATAGAGAGAGAAGGTCAGAGAGGGTTGGATAGAGAGAGTAGGCTTGGCAGCAGGGTAGAGAGTGGGATAGAGAGAGAGGGTCAGAGAGGGTGGGATAGAGAGAGAGTGTCAGTGAGAGTGGGATAGAGAGAGAGAGGGTTAGATAGAGAGAGTGGGATAGAGAGAAAGTGTGTGATAGAGAGAGTGGATAGAGATAGGGATGGAGAGAGAGGGTAAGAGAGGGTGGGATCGAGAGAAAAGAAGGGAAAGAGAGAGTGGGATAGCAAGAGAGAGTCAGTAGGTGGGATAGAGAGAGTGGGATAGAGAGAGTGGGTGGAATAGACAGAGTGAGATAGAGAGAGTGGGTGAAATGGAGTGAATTGGATAGAGAGGGTGGGATAGAGAGAGTGGATTACAGAGAGAGGGTCAGAAAGGGTGGGAGAGAGAGAGTGGGTCAGAGAGGGTCAGATAGAGAGAGTGGGTTAGACAGCAGGGGAGAGTGTAGGATAGAGAGAGAGGGTCAGAGCGGGTGGGATAGAGAGTGTGGGCGAGACAGCAGGGTAGAGAGAAGGATATAGAGAGAGGGTCAGAGAGGGTGGCATAGGGAGATTGGGATAGAGAGGGTCAGAGAGGGTGGGATAGAGAGAGTGGGATACAGAGAGTGGATGAAATAGAGTGAATGGGAAAGAGAGGGTGGGACAGAGAGAGTGGAATAGCCAGTGGGGTAGAGAGTGGGATAGGGAGAGAGGGTTAGAGAGGGTGGGATAGAGAGAGTGGGAAAGAGAGAGAGGGACAGAAAGGGTTGGATAGAGAGAGTGGGTCAGAGTGTTTGCGATAGAGAGAGAAGGTGGGATAGAGTGAGTGGGCTAGACAGCAGGGTAGATAGTGGGATAGAGAGAGAGGGTTAGAGCGTGGAATAGATAGAGTGGGCTAGACAGCAGGGTAGAGAGTGGGATAGAGAGAGAGGGTGGAATAGACAGAGTGGGATAGAGAGAGTGGGTGAAATAGAGTGAATTGGATAGCGAGGGTGGGATAGAGAGAGTGGATTACAGAGAGAGGGTCAGAAAGGGTGGGAGAGAGAGAGTGGGTCAGAGATGGTCGGATAGAGAGAGTAGGTTAGACAGCGGGGTCGAGTGGGATAGAGAGAGAAGATGAGCTAGAGAGAGTGTGCTGGACAGTAGGGGAGAGAGAATGTGAATGAGAGAGAGTGTGGGATAGAGAGAGTGGGATTGCCTGCGGGGTAGAGTGAATGGTATGGAGAGATAGGGTGGGATAGAGAGAGTGGAATAGTCAGCGGGGTAGAGTGTGGTATAGAGAGAGAGGATCAGAGAGAGTGGGATAGAGAGAGTTGTTCTGGGAGGGTGGGATAGAGAGAGTGGGATAGAAAGAGTGGGTGGGATATAGAGAGAAGGCCAGAGAGGGTTGGATAGAGAGAGTAGGCTTGACAGCAGGGTAGAGAGTGGGATAGAGAGAGGAGGTCAAAGAGGGTGGGATAGAGAGAGTGTGATAGAGAGATTGGGATAGAGAGAGAGGGTCAGAGAGGGTGGGATAGAGAGAGTGGGATAGAAAGAGTGGGTGGGATATAGAGAGAAGGCCAGAGAGGGTTGGATAGAGAGAGTAGGCTTGACAGCAGGGTAGAGAGTGGGATAGAGAGAGGAGGTCAAAGAGGGTGGGATAGAGAGAGTGTGATAGAGAGATTGGGATAGAGAGAGAGGGTCAGAGAGGGTGGGATAGAGAAAGTTGGATAGGGAGAGTATGAAAAATAGAGTGAATGGGATAGAGAGGGTGGGATAGAGAGAATGGAATAGCCAGTGGGGTCGAGAGTGGGATAAGTAGAGAGGGTTAGAGAGGGTGGGATAGAGAGAGAAGGTCATAGGGTGGAATAGAGAGAGTGGGCTAGACAGCAGGGTAGAGAGTGGGATAGAGAGAGATGGTCAGAGAGGGTGGGATAGTGAGAGTGTGTTGGATAGAGGGCGTGGGCAAAACAGCAGGGTAGAAAGTGGGATAGAGCAGAAGGTCAGAGAGGGTGGGATAGAGAGATTGAGATAGAGAGAGTGGGATAGAGCGAGTAGGATAGCCAGTGGGGTAGAGAGTGGGATAGGGAGAGAGTGTTAGAGAGGGTGGCATCGAGAGAGTGTGATAGAGAGATAGGGTCATAGAGAGTGGGATAGAGAGAGTGGGATAGAAAGAGTGGGTGGGATAGAGGGAGAGGGTCAGAGAGGGTGGGATAGAGAGAGAGGGATAGAAAGAGTGGGTTAGACAGCGGTGTAGAGAGTGGGATAGAGAGAGAGAGGGTCAGAGAGGGTGGGATAGAGAGAGTGGGATAGAAAGAGTGGGTGGGATAGAGAGAGAAGGTCAGAGAGGGTTGGATAGAGAGAGTAGGCTTGGCAGCAGGGTAGAGAGTGGGATAGAGAGAGAGGGTCAGAGAGGGTGGGATAGAGAGAGAGTGTCAGTGAGAGTGGGATAGAGAGAGAGAGGGTTAGATAGAGAGAGTGGGATAGAGAGAAAGTGTGTGATAGAGAGAGTGGATAGAGATAGGGATGGAGAGAGAGGGTAAGAGAGGGTGGGATCGAGAGAAAAGAAGGGAAAGAGAGAGTGGGATAGCAAGAGAGAGTCAGTAGGTGGGATAGAGAGAGTGGGATAGAGAGAGTGGGTGGAATAGACAGAGTGAGATAGAGAGAGTGGGTGAAATGGAGTGAATTGGATAGAGAGGGTGGGATAGAGAGAGTGGATTACAGAGAGAGGGTCAGAAAGGGTGGGAGAGAGAGAGTGGGTCAGAGAGGGTCGGATAGAGAGAGTGGGTTAGACAGCAGGGGAGAGTGTAGGATAGAGAGAGAGGGTCAGAGCGGGTGGGATAGAGAGTGTGGGCGAGACAGCAGGGTAGAGAGAAGGATATAGAGAGAGGGTCAGAGAGGGTGGCATAGGGAGATTGGGATAGAGAGGGTCAGAGAGGGTGGGATAGAGAGAGTGGGATACAGAGAGTGGATGAAATAGAGTGAATGGGAAAGAGAGGGTGGGACAGAGAGAGTGGAATAGCCAGTGGGGTAGAGAGTGGGATAGGGAGAGAGGGTTAGAGAGGGTGGGATAGAGAGAGTGGGAAAGAGAGAGAGGGACAGAAAGGGTTGGATAGAGAGAGTGGGTCAGAGTGTTTGCGATAGAGAGAGAAGGTGGGATAGAGTGAGTGGGCTAGACAGCAGGGTAGATAGTGGGATAGAGAGAGAGGGTTAGAGCGTGGAATAGATAGAGTGGGCTAGACAGCAGGGTAGAGAGTGGGATAGAGAGAGAGGGTGGAATAGACAGAGTGGGATAGAGAGAGTGGGTGAAATAGAGTGAATTGGATAGCGAGGGTGGGATAGAGAGAGTGGATTACAGAGAGAGGGTCAGAAAGGGTGGGAGAGAGAGAGTGGGTCAGAGATGGTCGGATAGAGAGAGTAGGTTAGACAGCGGGGTCGAGTGGGATAGAGAGAGAAGATGAGCTAGAGAGAGTGTGCTGGACAGTAGGGGAGAGAGAATGTGAATGAGAGAGAGTGTGGGATAGAGAGAGTGGGATTGCCTGCGGGGTAGAGTGAATGGTATGGAGAGATAGGGTGGGATAGAGAGAGTGGAATAGTCAGCGGGGTAGAGTGTGGTATAGAGAGAGAGGATCAGAGAGAGTGGGATAGAGAGAGTGGGATAGAGAGAGTGGTATAGAAAGAATGGGATAGAGAGAGCAGGGTTGAGAGCAGATTGTAGAGAGAGTCTGCTGGAGAATGGGAAAGGGAGAGATCAAGGTAGAGAGAGTGGGATTGAGAGAGCAGGGTGGAGAGAAAGTGTCAGAATGGAGCACAGGGCAGGGGAAGGCTGCTCTTGTAGAATGTGGATTGTTTGGGAAGTTGGAGTTTCCCTGATGACTACAAATGTGAGGTGCATCCAACTGATGCCTCTGACAAGCCGTGTTGAGGCTTTGCAGCAGGCAGTGGATAAACTCTGGAGCATTCGGGATGCAGAGGGTGTGATAGGTAGGACTTACAGGGAGTCTTTTGCACTTAGGAGACAGGAAGAGGGTAGATAGGTTACAGTTAGGAAAGGGAGAGGGAACAGGCAGGTGGAGCAGACCCCCCTGGTAGGCATCCCCCTGAAAAACAAGTATACCATTTTGGTACAAGCACGGTAATCAGGTCTCTGGCACAGGGTCTGGTGGTGTAACGAAGCAGGGAGGGGGGGTGGCGGGGAGAGACGAGTTGTAGTGATAGGGGTTTCTAGATCACTGGGCTGTGTTCTAGAGAAGGTGGGATCTGTACCAACGGGACGGGTTGCACCTGAACTAGAAAGGGATTAATATATTTGTGGGTAGGTTTGTTCGTCTGGTCCCGATGATTTGCAGGGGGAGGGGAGCCAGAATGTTCGAGTTGTTAATGAGGAAGATGAGGATAAAGTTCATGCGAGGACTGCATGTACGGACAGAAATCAAAGCGTTGTACGTGATCAAAATGTTCTCAGGTGCATTTATTTTAATGCAATAAGTATTGTTAGAAAGGATGACGAGCTGAGGGCATGGATTGACACGTGGGATTACGACCTTATTATTAGCGAGACTTGGCTGCAGGAGAGGCAGAACTGGCAGCTGAATGTTCTTGGGTTCCGATGTTTCAGACGTGATAGAGGGGTAGGGATGAAAGGGGGAGGAGTGGCATTTCTCATCAGGGAAAATATCTCAGCTCTGCAAAGTCAGGACAGCCAGGAAAGGTTGTGTACAGAGGCCATATGGGTGGAGTTGAGGAACGGGAAAGGTGTGACCACACTGATAGGGTTGTATTTTAGACTACCCAATAGTCAGAGAGAATTGGAGGGGCAAATCTGTAGAGAGATAGCAGACTGATATAAGAAGCAGGACATTTGTGTTAGTAGGAGATTTTAACTTTCCAAATATTGGCTGGATGGCTTGAAGCTTGTGAAATGTGTTCAGGAAAGTTTTCTAAATCAATATATAGAGGTACCATCGAGAGAGGATGCAGAACTTGGTCTATTGGGGAACAAGACAAGTCATGTGACAGATGTAAGTGTAAGTGAATATTTTGGATCCAGTGATCATAATCTCATTAGCTTCAAGTTAATTATGGAGAAGGATAAGTCCGGTCTTTATGTTGGGATTCTAAATTGGAGGAAGGCCAATATTGTGGAAATGAGAAGGATGTAGGACTGGGAAAAGTTGTTTTCTGGCAAGGATGTGTTTAGTAAGTGGAAAGCCTTCCATATAACCATATAACCATATAACCACTTACAGCACAGAACAGGCCAGTTCAGCCCTACTAGTCCATGCAGTAGCAAATCCCCACCCTCCTAGTCCCACTGACCAGCACCCGGTCCATACCCCTCTAGTCCCCTCCTATCCATGTAATGATCCAGTCTTTCCTTAAATGTAACCAATGATCCCGCCTCGACCACGTCTGCCGGAAGCTCATTCCACATCCCCACCGCCCTCTGTGTAAAGAAATTTCCCCTCATGTTCCCCTTATAATTTTCCCCCTTCAATCTTAAACCATGTCCTCTAGTTTGAATCTCCCCCTTTCTTAATTGAAAAAGCCTATCCACATTTACTCTGTCTGTCCCTTTTAAAATCTTAAACACCTCTATCAAGTCCCCTCTCAATCTTCTACGCTCCAGAGAAAAAAGCCCCAGTCTGCACAACCTTTCCCTGTAACTCAGACCCTGAAATCCTGTCAACATTCTCGTGAACCTTCTCTGCACTCTCTCTATTTTGTTTATATCTTTCCTATAATTTGGTGATCAAAACTGTACACAGTACTCCAAATTTGGCCTCACCAATGTCTTGTACAATTTCATCATAACCTCCCTACTCTTGAATTCAATACTCCGATTTATGAAGGCCAACATTCCAAATGCCTTCTTCACCACACCATCTACCTGAGTATCAGCCTTGAGGGTACTATTTACCACAACTCCTAAATTCCTTTGTTGCTCTGCACTCCTCAATTGTCTACCATTCAATGTATATGACCTATTTAAATTTGCCTTTCCAAAATGCAGCACCTCACATTTATCTGTATTAAATTCCATCAGCCATTTCTCAGCCCACACCTCCAGCCTTCCTAAATTTCCTTTTAATCTACGGTAATCTACCTCACTGTCCATAACACCACCAATCTTTGTGTCATCCGCAAACTTGCTTATCCAATTCTCTACCCCTACATCCAGATCGTTAATATATATAACAAATAATAGTGGACCCAGGACCGAACCCTGAGGAACTCCACTAGTCACCGGCCTCCAATTGGACAAACAATTGTCTACCACTACTCTCTGACACCTTCCATCCAACCACTGCTGAATCCATTTCACTACCTCCTTATTTATACCTAATGCCTCTACCTTTTTTCCTAACCTCCTGTGGGGAACTTTGTCAAAAGCTTTACTAAAGTCCAAATAGACAACATCCACAGCTTTCCCTTCATCAACCTTTTTTGTAACCCCCTCGAAGAACTCAATCAGGTTTGTCAAGCATGATCTACCCCTGACAAAACCATGCTGATTACTCCCTATCAACCCTTGTACGTCCAAAAATTTGTAAATAGCATCCATCAGAACACTTTCCATCAACTTGCCCACCACAGACGTCAGACTTACAGGCCTATAATTCCCAGGTTTGCATTTGGACCCTTTCTTAAATAGAGGAACCACATGCGCCACCCTCCAATCCTTTGGTACCACCCCCGTGGCCAGTGACATCCTAAATATCTCTGTTAATGGCCCCACTAACTGTCCACTAGCCTCCCTGAGTGTCCTAGGGAATATTTTGTCCGGTCCGGGAGATTTATCCACCTTTATCTTTTTTAACACAGCCATCACTACCTCCTCGGTTATCCTTATATGCTTCATGACCTCCCCACTATTTTTCTTTACTTCAACTGGTTCAACATTTTTTTCCCTAGTGAATACCGAGGCAAAGAAATCATTCAAAATTTCCCCCATTTCCTCAGACTTCTCACTCAGCCTACATCACTATCTACAAGGGGTCCAATTTTATCTCTCACTAATCTTTTACTTTTAATGTACTTGTAGAAACCCTTTGGATTTATTTCTACTCTGTCAGCCAAAGCCTCTTCATGCCTTTTTTTGGCCTTTCTAATTTCTTTCTTAAGATTCCTTCTACACTCCTTGTAGTCCTCCTTCAATTTCTCAGCTCCCTGCTCTTTATACCTCTTGTATACCTCCCTTTTTCTCCTAACCAAATTTCCAATATTCCTCGAAAACCAAGCCTCCCTATGACTTCCAGCCTTTCCTTTGATCCAGACTGGGACATAACTACTCTGTACCCTCAAAATTTCTTTTTTGAATATCCTCCATTTTTCATTGACTTCCTTACCTGAAAATATCCTGTCCCACTCAATGCTCCCCAAATCCCTTCTTATTCCTATGAAATTTGCTCTTTTCCAATCCAGAACCTCAACTTTAGGCCTCTCCTTGCTCTTCCTTAAAACTACCCTAAAACTAACAGAATTATGGTCACTAGACCCAATTGGTTCTCCAACATTAATGTCCGCTACCTGACCTAGCTCGTTCCCTAACAGGAGATCCAGTATTACACAATCCCGAGTCGGTTGTTCTACTAACTGATTTAGAAAACAATCCTGAACACATTTAACGAACTCCAGCCCATCCAGCCCTCTAACCGTATGGGTATCCCAATCAATGTGTGAGAAGTTAAAATCTCCCATGATCACTGCTTTATGATTTTCACATATATCCGTTATCTCCCTACAAATTTGTTCCTCTAATTCCCTTGGCCCATTTGGTGGTCTGTAATACACTCCTATAAGCACCCTCTTGCCTCCTCCACCCCTCAATTCCACCCAAACAGCCTCACTGGTCGATCCCTCCATACCATCGTGCCACCTCACGGCAGTAATGTCCTCCCTAACAAGCAGAGCAACTCCTCCTCCTTTTTTACCCCCTGATCTATCACATCTAAAACAAATGTATCCCGGAACATTAAGTTGCCAGTCCTGCCCCTCCTGTAGCCAGGTCTCACTAATTGCCACAATATCGTGACCCCAAGTATCTATCCATGCTCTCAGCTCATCTACCTTGTTCACTATGCTTCTTGCATTAAAATATATGCATCTCAGAGAATGACCCTCACATATATTCTCTTTTTTACCTTCTACCCTAATCTCCATCCTACCTTTGTTATCTTTTTTATTCCTAGCTAGGTGGCCATACTCCCTGGACACTGCTCTCACCCTCTGTTCCCCACCCACCTGCCAAACTAGTTTAAACCTACCCCCACAGCTCTAGCAAATCTACTTGCCAGCACATTGGTCCCCCTCCAGTTCAAGTGGATTCCGTCCCTCTTGTACAGGTCCGACCTTCCCCAGAATAGATCCCAATGATCCAGAAATCTTATCCCTTGCCCCCTGCACCATCTCTTTAGCCACGCATTCATCCTCCACATCCTCCTATTTCTACCCTCACTAGCTCGTGGCATGGGCAGCAATCCAGAGATTACTACCTTGGAGGTTCTGTTTTTTAACTTCCTACCTAATTCTACATAATCCTGTTTCAGGACCTCATCCCCACTTCTAACTAAGTCATTGGTCCCCACATGGACACGACTTCTGGCCATTCTCCTTCCCCTTGCAGAATGCTATGTACTCGATCAGAGATGAAATTTTGAGAGTGCAGAATTTGCTTGTTCCTGTTAGAATTAAAGGCAAAATTAACAGGTATAGGGAACACTGGTTTTCAAGGGATATTGATTGGTGATCTGCTTAAAAGGAAGAGGGAGGTGTATAGCAAGTACAGGCAACAGGAGCTAAAGAGGATCTTGAAGAGTACAGAAAATGCAAGAAAATACTGAAGAAAGAAATCAGGAAGGCATAAAGAAGACATGAGGTTGCACTGGCAGATAACATGAAGGTAAACCCAAAGGATTTCTGTCGTTTATTAAGAGTAAAAGGACAAAATTAGTCCCCTAGAGGATCAGAGTGGTCGTCGATGTATGAAGCCTCTCATAATGGGGGAGATTTTAGTTTTTTTGCATCAGTATTTACTCAGGAAACTGGCATCATGCATAAGGAAGAAAGGGAAACAAACAGAAGAGTCATGGAACAGATGGAGATAAAGGAGGAGAAGGTTCTTGCTGCCTTACAGCAAATAAAGGTAGATAAAGCCCCCGGGCCAGATATGATATTCTCTCGGACCTTGAAGGAGACTAGTGTAGAAAGTGCAGGGGCCCTAGCTGATATATTCAAAATGACCTTTGCCATGGGTGAGGGGCCAGAGGATTTGAGGGTAGCTCATGTTGTTTAAAAAGGGCTCCAAAAATAAATCAGGTAATTATAGGCCATTGAGCCTGATGTCAGTAGTGGGTAAATTATTGGAAGGAGTTCTGAGAGACAGGATATATAGGTATTTGTACAGTCATGTGCTGATTAAGGATAGTCAACATGGCTTTGTGGTTGGTAGGTTGTGTTTAACGAATCTTGTAGAGTTTTTCGAGGAGGTTACCAAGAAGGTAGATGAAGGAAAGGCTGTGGATGTTGTCTACATGGAGTTCAGTAAGGCTTTTGAAAAGGTCCCACATAGGAGGTTAGTCAGGAAGGTTCAGACACTAGGTATCCAGTGAGAGGATGTAAACAGGATTCGAGATTGGCTGTGTGGGAGAAAACAGAGTGGTAATGGATGGTTGCTTCTCAGACTGGAGGCCTGAAACTAGTGGTGTGCCTCAGGGATCTGTGTTGGGACAATTGTTGTTTGTTGTCTATAATGTGGTGAATTGGATCAGCAAGTTTGCTGATGACACAAAGATAAGAGGCATTGTGGACAGTGAGGAAGATTTTCTAAGCTTGCAGTGGGATCTGGACCATCTGGAAGAATGAACCAAAATATGGCAGATGTAGTTTAATGCAGATAAGTGTGAAGTGTTGTATTTTGGAAGGATATACACAGTAAATGGTCAGGCACTGAGGAGTGCGGAGGAGCAGGGAGATCTGGGAGTACAGATACATTGTTCCCTGAAGGTGGCGTCGCAGGTGGACAGAGTTGAAAGAAGATTTTTGGCATCTTAGCCTTTATAAATCAAAGTATTGAGAATAGGATTTGGGATGTTATGTTGAAGTTGTTTAAGACATTGGTGAGACCAAATTTGGAGTATTGTGTGCAGTTCTGGTTGCCTAACTACAGGAAGGATATGAAAGAGTGCAGAGAAAATTTACTAGGATGTTGTTGGGTCTTCAGGAGTTGAGTTACGGGGAAGATTAAACAGGTTAGGATTTTATTCCTTGGAGTGAAGAAGAATGGGGGAGATATGATCAATGTTTACAAGATTATGAGAAGTATAGATAGATTCGATGTGAGTAGGCTCTTTCCACTTAGAGTTGGGGAGATCAATATAGGATGTTTAGGGGGAACATTAGGGGGAACATCACTCAGAGAGTGGTGGGAGTGTGGAGCGAGCTGCCATCTGACATGGTGAGTGTGGGCTCAATCTTAAGAATAAATTGAATAGAAAATGGATGGGAGAAGTATGGTGGGTTATGGAATGGGAGCAGGTCAATGGGACTAGCGGAATGATGGTCAGCACAGTTTAGAAGGGCCAAATGGCCTGTTTTCTGTGCTGAAGCGTTCTGTGGTTCTAAATCCACTTTGTTTTTTTTTACTCTGTCCAGATTGAATTTGTTTAAACTGAAAATTAATCTGTTGATAAAGTTGCTTAAAATACATATCTCAGATAAAATTCAGATACATGTAGGGCAGCACGGTTAACACAATGCTATTACAGCGCCCTGACCGGGGTTCGACTGTAAAGAGTTTCCATGTTCTCCCTGTGACCTGTGTGGATTTCCTCCAGGTGCGCCGGTTTCCTTACACCCATCAAAACAAAACTTACCGTGGTTTGTAGGTCAATGGAGTGTAAATTGGACAGGATGGGCTCAAGGGCAAGAGGGGCCTGTTACGGAGCTGCAGGTCTAAATTTTAAAAATGCTCTTGGTACCAAAGCGCCAAAACCGTGCATTTTCATGGTAAGCATGCAAGCAATAAGCATGGGAACAGGACCAGAGTTAAACAAGAAAATCTGCAGGTGCTGGGGTCGAGTGCTGGAGAAAGTCAGCAGGTCACACAGCAGGTCAATAGAAATCTGGAAAAAGAGGGCTTGGACCTGAAACATTGAGTGCCTTTTACTTGCTATGTGGTATCATTTTGGCCCCTGAAATGTTTCTATGAGGAAGATAATGATGGGGTCATTCTGACTGTTACAAGTACATCAGGGTTAGCACCAGTTATTTTTCATCCTGAATAACAGCACGATTCCATTAACTCCAAGACCATAGACGGAAGTGACACCTGCCGTTTGGGACCTCAAAGCAACTTGTTACCAGGTTGCTTGCAATGACAGTGTCTTGCTAAGGGCTATCTGTGTGTTTGCAAGGTCCTGCACAGGTTTTTAAACCCCAGAACCTGAATTTGTCAAATATGAAGATGTTCTCATAATTTCAGCAGAAATCACTGGGCTTCTGTAGGCCATGAAGTGCCTCCTTCTATCTACCCCTCCCACAGGGCCCCACCACTACACATCAAGCCACTGTCTCCAACACTATCTCCAACCTCATCACCTCTAGTCACCTCCCCTCCACAGCCACCAAGCTCATTCTCTCCCACCCATGCACTGCCTGTTTCTACCTTCTACCCTAGATGCGTAAACCCCACCCTCTGGGCAGGCCCACTGTATCTGCCTGCTCCTGTCCCACCAAAATAGTCACAACTTACCTTGACTCTATCTTTTCTCCCCCGGTCCAATCCCTCCCCACCTACATCCACGACACCGCACATGCCCTCCACCTCCTCAATGACTTCAGATTCCCCAAACCGGACCGCCTCATCTTCAAATAAAACCCCTCATCGCTGCTGTCCCCTTCCTCCTTTCTCCACCTATCACCTCCTGCCTTTGCCACCCCCACTCTTTTGTCTGGACGCCTACTGGCATTTTCCCATACCTTGCCATACCAAACCATTCTCCCATACTTTGCTGAAGTGCTCAAGCCCGAAACACCGGTTCAGTATCTTTACCTTTACTCCATAAAATACCCTGTTCGACCTGCTGAGTTTCTCCAGGGTTTTATGTTTTGACTTCAACAACAGATTTTTGTGATTTTACTTTAGCCTGCCATGTTACATCTCTGTAGTGTGGCTGGAATTTATTCCCAGCAAGTTCCAGCAAATAGCTTTGTGAACTCGTCAACACATCCCTTCCCACCAATGCCCCTCCCCACCCCACCGCTGCCGATACCTACCATAAGAAGTGCTCCTCCTCCCTCACCACTATTCAGGGCCTCAAACAGTCCTTCCACGTGAAGCAACACTGTGTGTGAAACTGCAGGGGCTGTCTACTGCATCCGGTGCTCCTGCTGTGGCCTCGTCTCCATTGGGGAGACTGGACACAGACTGGGAGATCGCTGGGTTGAGCGCCTTCCCTCTGTCCATTGCAACAACAAGGACCTCCCAGACATCGACCATTTTAATTCCGTACCCTGTTGCCACACGGCCTTGTCCACTGCAAAATCAAGGCCACCCAAGTTGGAAGTTCTATACCTCACATTCCATCTCAGTCATCTCCGACCAGGGGCATCAACATTGATTTCTTTTAACACCCTCCCCCTCTCTCTTTCCCTACTCCTCTGCCTCCTTTCCTCTAGCTCTCCGCCCTTTGACCTTCCTTCTCCAATCAGAGAGCTACCCTTCTTAGTCCTCTGCCCTCTCTCCATCACTTCTCAGATTCTTTCTCTTTCACCCTCCCAACTGTATCCTGTGCTACCCCTTCTCCTCTCCTCTCCTCCTCCTACCCCTTCGCCTCTCCTCTCCTCCTTCCCCTGTCCACCTTTCTCTTCCTGCATCTGTGTTTCCATATACCCGACAAAGCGTTCAGGTCCTTAAATGTTGATTGCCTTTCAATTCCTGTGTCTGCTGCGTGACCTGCTGAATTTCTCCAGCACGTGTGCGTGTTGCACCTCACCAGACTTTCTTGTTTACCTCCGAACAACTAGCTTCTCCATTTTAGTGATCTTTGTTGAAACTGCGCTTTCAAATCTTTTTCATCCTGAGAGGGCAGGCTGAATATCTATATTATGATAACTACTCGTGCTTTCCCTTGCTGAAGAATCAGGCTAGACAGTATACCTTGATTGGGTCTTGAGCTCATGACCAACTCTGGAGCATGTATTGTTATGGGCCCAGAGGACCCCAAAACCCAGCAGCAATCGATATTCACCAAGACAAATGGTTTCTTAAACAAAAGTTGCTTTTAATTTTCTTTAAACATGAAAAAGGATCAAACTTTAACTTATTACTATTAACTTAACTTCACCTAACTTAACCCCTTTCTAATTCTAAGTGTTAAGTGTATATGTTCAGAAAAGTTCTTTGATTCACTGTCCAATCTCACTTCTCACTCCTCCAAGTTCACTGGTTGCAGGCAATTCTTATACTGTGCACAGAATTCAACATTTATGAAGTTCACCAGGCTTTGGCGCTTGAAAGATTTGTTGCTCATTGGACACCCACAACTGATTCCTTCAGATCAGCCACTTCAGGGTCGCTGAAGAAACTTGCCCCATCAGGGTTTTCCAGATGACAACCTCTTTCTTTCAAGACACCACAGAGTTCCTTTTGGTTTCTCTTATTTCAAGTGAAACATATACAGCCATTCCTCTTCTCTTGTATGGACCACAAGGGCTTTGACCAGGCTGAACTAATTAGAACTCACAACCTGTCTTCAAAATGGGGCTTTTGCACAAGCTTGCCAGCTTGTTGCAGTCCCAGCCTCTACTGCTGAACTGTATTCTCTCTCTCTCTCTCTCTCTCTCTCTCTCTCTCTCTCTCTCTCTCTCTCTCTCTCTCAGAGAAAACCACATGACCCTCTTAGAACAGCAAACTGCACTCAGACAGACTGTAGCACCGGACACAATCTTCTGAGTCCGTTCATCTGTTGCTTTCCAAAACAATAATCCATTTCTCCACAGCATGTCCACCTACTTGTGAGGTCTCCATAGGCATTCTTCAAAGTTTTTGCAAAGGCACTCGGAGCCGAGACAGTCTGGCATAAGCCAAGTTCTGGCATTTTAAATGAGATCTGTTTTGAAGTGTTTGCATCTGTGTGCAACCTAACTAAAAAACCCCACAAGCTATCTTCTAAGAACACATCTATTTACAATATAAGATAAAACATAATCTGTCGCAGTATTCGATCTGGTGATCAACACTTACTGCTCTTTCGGGAAGTGGTATGTTCACAAATCTAATCATATGTAGTTGGAACAAGACCAGGCTCATGTTCTCCTTTGTATGAAGTAATCTTTGAAAGATCTACCTCTAATTTTAAAGGTTACACTGGAGGGATATAGTTCTCTCTATCTATCCTATTAATCCTTTAATCATCTAAAATATCTCTGCAGAAATTCTTCAGTCGGTCTGACTTTCATTGGATATGTTTCGTACAATGAGATGACTATTAACCGAATATAGAGAGACAGAATTTGCCACAGTAGTTCACTTCATAACATTCACCATGAAGCCTTCACATCAAAACCCATAGTCACTGGAAACGTGAGCAGGCGACAGCACGGCATAATCCGCATAGAACCTTGGATGGGAGCACAAAGCTATCAGAGAGCTATCCCCTTTGTGAATGAGATTTAAGAATTAAAGTAAAGATAGATTAGAAGAGGAGGAATCAAAGGGTTTGAATTCAGTGCCCAATCAAAGACAGCAAGAAAATGGAAATGGAAGGAATAAACCGTGAGTAAAAGCTGAAAAGTAAGATAAAATAAAATGTGAAATGCAATTGGAATCTAAAACAGTCTGGACTGAAAGGAATGAGAACTGTCGCAGGCAGAGAGACAGTGCTTAACACATCATTTGTTAAAAAGGCTCTGTTTGCAGTGACAAGACTTTCTGTGGCCTTTGGACTGGATGTTAACCAGGCAAAAACATCATGTTCCTAAAATGCACCAGGAAGATTTTGGTGAAGCCAACGGTGGAAAGGCCATCGTACTTTGAAGGGCATGAGAGACAGGAGCAGGAGCTGGCCATCCGGCCCTTAAAGCCCATATATTCAATAAGGTTATGGCTGGTCTGGCCGCAGACTCAGCTCCTTTCTCCCCTTTGCCCTTAATTCCCTAACTGCGCAAAAATCTCTCTAACTCTGTCTTGAGTATATTCAATAAAGCAGCTTCTACCTGCTTCATTGGGCAGAGAATTTCACAGATTCACCTCTCTGGGGAAAATTCATCTGTCCTAAATCTTCTAGCCCAAATTTTAAGGCTATGTCTCCAAGTTCCACCAACCAGTGGAAACAACTTTCCTGCTTCTATCTTATCTACCCCGTATGTTTCCATAAGATCGCCTCTCATTCTTCAGAATTCCAGCAGGTACAGTCTCAACCTTTTGATTTGACTTTTGATTTCAGATCTCAGACATCACATACAACCCTGAGATTCTTTTTTACTCAGGGCGAGGCAGAATTACCACTTACTGGTAGTGCAAAAAATACTATACATAGATATACAAATAAAGAACTGTAAACAGATAATGAATGTAAACAAACTGACTGTACATTACAGAGAGAATAAAAAAATCTAGTGCACTAGTAAGAGTCCTTAAGTGAGTCACTGATTGAGTTTGTCATTGAGGAGTCTGATGGTGGAGGGGTAGCAGCTATTCCTGATGGTACGAGTCTTGTGGCACCTCTACCTCTTTCCTGATGGCAGCAGCGAGAACACAGCATGTGCTGGATGGTATGGATCCTTGATGATTGCTGCTGCTTTCCGATGACAGCGTTCCCTGTAGATGGTGGGGAAGGTTTTGCCTGTATCCACTACATTTTGTTGCGCTTTATGCCGAGGGGGTATTGGTGTCCCCACGCCAGGCCATGATGCAGACGGTCAGCACACTTTCCACCATACCTCTGTAGAAATTTGCCAGGGTTTCCAGTGTCGTACCAAACCTCCACAAACTCCCGGGGAAGTAGAGGTGCTGACGTGTTTTCTTCAAGATGCTATTGGTGTGTTGGATCCAGGAAAGATCTTCCAAGCTAGTTACTCCCAAAAAAATTAAATTTGCTCACCTCTCTGTGCCTCTGATCCCCAAATGATCACTGGATCCACCTCTTCTCTCTCATATGCTAATCCTCTCCTCTCTGGAATCAACCCAGTGAACCTCCTCTGCACCGCCTTCAAAGCTGGTGCATCCTTCCTCATGCAAGAAGTCCAGAACCATACTCCAGATGTGGCCTCACCGGTATCTTGTACAGTTGCAGCAGAAGCCCCCTGCTCTTAAATCCAATCCCTCCAGTAATGAAGGCCAAAGTTCCATTTGCCTTCTTGATTACCTGTCACATCTGCAAACCAGCCATTGTAATCCATGCACCAACACTCTTGACCACAACATGCTGTATTTATTCACCATATAAGCAATAATCTGATCTACCTTTCCTTCCAAAATGGATAACCTTAACATTATCTCCATTAGCCCTTACCCACTCACTCTCCTTGAAGGCTCTCTACCTCATCTGCGCTATGGCTTTTCCCGTCAATATATCTTGTGATCAGTTGCAGGCCCAGCACTGACCCATGGGGCATGCCACTCATCACTGATTGCCAACCACAGAAACACCCATTTACCCCATCTCTCTGTCTTCCAGGGGAGCGCTGCTCCAGCACCTCAAGGAGGCTACTCTGGCACTTCACAGAGCTGCTGCTGCACCCCTCTCTTCCCACCCCGCTGAGCGCCATTTCTGGTCATTCAAGGAATTTGCTTCTTCTATGACTGGTCATCCTCCCTCCTCGTCCTACCGTTCGCTCTCAATTATACGACGCCAAGTACAACATGGTGGCCACCAAGGCCAGGTCTCCCGAGACCTTCTTGTCCCTGTTTTTGGTGAGCTCCAAAATCTGAAAAATTAGCACTGCACCCCTTGCTGCCTTCTAGTGGTCAACCAATCCTCTGTCCAATATAATACTTTTTTCTCCAAGCTCTATGCATCCTTATCGTATGGATATCTTTTTGTCAATCATCTTCTGGAAATCCAAGTATCCAACATCCACCTGTTCCCCTCTATCAAATCCTATATCCTCAAAGAACACCAGAAAATTTGGCAAGTGTGACCTGCACTTCCTGCATCCATCCTGTGCCTGCCTGATGAAACAATTCCTATCCAAATGCCTTGCTATTTCTCCACAAGACCACAAGATATAGGAGCAGAAGTAGGCCAATTGGCCTATCGAGTCTGCTCCTCCATTTTATCATGAGCTGATCCATCCTCCCACTCAGCCCCACCCTCCGGCCTTCTCCCTGTAACCCTTGATGTCCTGACTAATCAAATACCTGTCGATCTCTGCCTTAAATACACTCAGTAACCTCACTTCCCCAGCCACAAGACTCATGACCTTCTGACTAAAGAAATATCTCCTCATCTCTGTTTTAAATGGGTGCCTTTTTATCCCAAAGTTGTGTCCTCTTTTCCTAGAACCCCCTATCATCCTTGCCACATCTACTCTCTCCAGACCTTTCAGCTTTCGAAAGGTCTCTCTGGGCATCCCCCCTCATCCTTCTGTACTCCTGTAAGTACAGTCCAAGAACTGACAAATGTTCCTCATATTCTAATCCTTTCATACCTGGTATCATTCCAGTAAATCTTCTCTGAACCCTCTCCAATGTCAGTGCATTGTTTCTCAAATAAGGCACCCAAAACTGGACACAGTTCTCCAGGTGAGGCCTCATTAGCACCTTACAGAGTCTCAACATTGCATCTCTATTCTTGTCTGCTATTCCACTGGAAATGAATGCCAACATTGCATTCTCCCAATTGAAGACAGGAATCTAACTGGCCTATAGATTCTTGCCTTCTGTCTACATCCTTTTTTTAAACAATGGCTGTCTTCCAATCTGCCAGGACCTGCCCAGAATCCGGAGAATTTTGGTAAATGATCACAAATGCCTCGATTGCAATTTCTGCCCTTTTTTTCAGAAATGCTTTCAGCGATACAGTCAATCAGGACCAGAGGGCTTATCTACCATTAGACCTGCTGGTTTGCTCAGCACAACGTCTTTAGCGATTATATTGAGGTCCTCACCTCCCGTCATGAAGACTGTGAAGACTGGTATAAAATTGTTCTTCAAGACCTTGGCCATTTCTCAATTCCCCAATATTAATTCTCCCTTCTCATCATCCAAGGGACATACTTTCACTTTAGCCCTCCTTTTCGACTTTAAGATTCAAGATTCAATTTCAATTCATTACCATAGTAATAAAACAGTGTCGTATTACATGAAATTTTTTTTTGCCTGCTGCCAGGCAGACAGATTCACCACTGGCAGGAATTGCCTAAGTGCCTCTTACAGTCAGACTTACTGTCAGAGAGAGAGAAGCAAAAGAGAGTGTCCCCCCAGAGTCACTGAGTGTCTGTAGATTCGCTTCCCCACAGTCCAGTCCAAACCGCTGACAACCCGAGCTCCAGATCCGAAACTCCGACAGTCAGGGACCCTTCAGCACCCTCGGCACCTCTTCACCTCCCGGTTCCGATTCCTGGTGCCCCTCCAGCCAATTCGAGCCCGTATCCGGCAGTCCGCAGCCCTGCCTGAGTCTCCCAACAGCGGTCTCCAGAAGCCCCCAACCTCCATGGGTTCCTTGCCTTGAGCCGCCAGCAGCCCTCTGCCCGCCCTGGTCCCTAAGGCCGCAGCCCCCTCACCGGTCTGCCGCTGTGGTCTACCGTCCCCGCGGGTCATCTCCTCCGCTTCTCCTTATCAGACGGTGCACAATCTTCCCATCCTCCAGTCCCCTGCTCCACTCCCTCCGCTCCCCCCCCCTCAGGGGTCCGCAGCCCCTCATGGCTGCTGCCGAGTAATAGGCGCCTCCATTTTGGACGCAGAACCCCCTGAGGTCGCAGGATCTTGACTAAAACCACCGTCAGCTCCCTCGGCGGGGCATTCAAAGCCCGCATGGAGCTGACGGCAGTCAACTGGGCGGCCGGGCCCCACGGGAGACCCTCACCTCCACTCCCTCACTCCCTGCGGGTCTGCCCCAGGGGCAGCACTGCTGTATTTCAATGTAATTACATAAACTTTTATTCTCTGATTTATATTTTGAGTGGACTTACTTTCATTCTCTTCCTTCATGGGCAACCAATAAAGAAAATCCTGCATCTGCCCCTCCCCTGAATTCACTGCACCATCTCCCTGAAGAATGCACCTGAAGAAGCAGAAGCGGCCCTTTAAATTGCCGTTCAGGTGTCAGCGTTTAAAGCGCAACGCTGCCACCTGAAGGACACAGCTGGACAGGATGCGGCTCCGAGCACACTCCGGCTCCTGCCCAGTGTAAGCTGTGATCAGCAGCCTGACCCTTTAACATCCTCTTTCAGCCAGCTGCATTCAGTTGGTTGGGGGAGCCGCTGAGCTGATTATCCCTCTCAGAGGAGGGTTACGTACCTCATCTCAAGAGCACCTCCTGCTCATTCAGGTGGCCTCAAAACAGCCGCATATTTCCTAAACCTGCTGCTTTACATGCGGTGCAATTGGCCACCTGAAAGTGCCTCGTGACGCTTCCCTCACCATTATATTAAGAGTGTATTCCAGAGTTAACATGTAACACTGTACAGAATGACAATTCATTAAGCAAACTGTAAAACTGTAGCATTGAATACTGTTACACTCCAGACACGTAATTATCACTTTCAACTTTGAAAGGCTGTTTGGCCCAAGGCTGGATTATAATACTAAACAAAAGTGACATTAATAGCTATAAATTGATAATCCTCCGTGATAGAAGGAAATCACTTAGGCACCAAGTGCTAATGTCTTAGGAAAATGGAAAGTACTGATTCTAAATCACCTTCTTCATGGGTTTTATCTTGAGGGAGAATTTGATCTTTTTAAATCACAAGAGCAATGATCATATTACATGGCAGCATCAAAGCAGAAAAGACCAGGAGGTGCTTCAGATGCAGTGGGGGTGCAGAGAAGAAGCAAACGGCTGAGGCTGGAAATTCAAAGCTGGAAATTCTCAGGGCTGAGACGGAGTCACTGATATATCGGCATTTGTCCACAATGGACAGGGACCTCATCCCGTGCCGTGACTCGGGCTTTCTGGGGAAGGGTCAGGGTGTTAAAGGCTTTATACAAGGTCAAAAGAGGGAGGGGCCACAGGTACAGTCGCAGGACGCCAGTGGTTTAGTTGCAACAATGATCTCTCAATAAAGCTTTCAGTTCATCAGCAAACACAAAATCAGAATCAGAATTTATTGTCCCAAATGTGTTTTGCGGCAGCGTTACACTGCAAATATTGCTGCAAATTATATTTCAAAAAATAAATAGTGTAAGAAAGCTGGGATAAAGTGAGGGTGTGTCTGTAGACCATTGTCCATTCAGAAAGCCATTGGCGGAGGGGAAGAAGTTAGGAGCTCGTCTTCAGGCTCCTGCATCTCCTTCCCGAAGGGAGCAGTGTTAAGAGGGTATGGCCTGGGTGGTGGGGGTCCTTGAGGATCGAGGCTACTCTCTTAAGACACCACTTCTTGTAGTTGTCCTCAATGGAGTGGAGACTGATGCCCGTGATGGCGCTGGCCGAGTTAGCAACTCCCTTGAGTTTTTTCCTGCCCTGTGCCTCCACGGTCCACCTGTAGAAAGTTTTGAGAGTCTTTGGTGATGTACAGAATCTCTCCAGACTCTTCACAAAGTATAGCCACTGGCAAACCTTTTTCACGATTCCATCAACATGGAGGCCCCAAAACAGATCCTCAGAGATGTTGACACCCTGGAATTTGAAGTTAGAGCACTACAACACAGAAAGCAGACCATTCGGCTCTTCTAGTCTCTGTGGAAAACATCATTCCGCTAGTCCCACTGACCTGCATCCATTCCAACTCCCCCCTGACCTCTCCTATCCATGTACCTATCCAATTTATTTTTGAAACTTAACAGTGAGCCAACATTTACCACTTCAGATGGTAGTGCGCTCCACACCCCCACCACTCTCTAAGTCAGGGGTGTCAAACTCAAATTCACGGAGGGCCAAAATTAAAAACTTGGACTAAGTCGAGGGCCGAACTAAATATTTATTGAAAATTTTCAACAACATCTGCATGTTTTCTCTTCTTTCAACATATGTAATGTTAAACTTTAGGATATAACTTTAGGAGGATAATGTTACAGGTCAGGAGTAGGTAGTTCAAGTTCACCCTTTGCTTGACCTGAGGGAAACATATTTGGTCCCTGTGGAGATGTAGTCAGCATTCACAGGCTGTGTCCATTTTGGCCTGCATCAGGACTCAGCATTTTCTGCTCACTCCTCAGGCTCTAGGCCTCTATTCATCCTCGACCCACCAACCCTCTACCTGACCAGTCCTTTAACCAACCTCTACTCACCCCTCACTCCACTCGCTCTGCCTCTACCCATCCCATCCTATACACGCCCCTCTACTGCCTCTCCCCTCAACCTGTTCCTCCCTCTACCCCTCTCACCCTCTAATCATCCCTCCCCTACTCGCCCTGCCCCTCCCCTTTTACCTCTTCCCTATCCACCCCTCCTTCTACTCATCCCTCCCTCTAACTGCCCCTCGACCACCATAACTTCCCCTGCCCATTACTCCTCACCTACACCCTCTTCCCACCCCTGCTTACCCACCGACAGGAAATCACAGGCGCTCGCCAATCCGCCGCACCGCTCGACAGGTGGGAGAAGTGACTGGTTGTGTAGGGAGCCTTCCAACTGGCTTGCCGGCTGATGACATCGACAGACTTCTCGTGTTACAATTTTGTTTTCCCCATTCTCAAAGTTTGCACGGTCAACCTGCAACACTCTTGCTCCCTCCGCGTCCCGTGGATCTGATGCCCGGGTGTTGTTAGGATTCCCAGCAGAAGATTTGTGGAACTTTACCATTCTGGATTCCTTTTTGAGAATATTCTGGCCATCTTTTATGGGGGGTGGTTTTAGGGGGGAGGGGATAGTTAGGGGGTGGGGAAGGATGTGCAATGAAGGGGGAGGATGGTGGGGGTGACATTACCAAAAAACAGCATCGGCTCTCACGGCAGGGCGGGCCACCTCTAATACATTTTTGAAATGATCTTGCGGGCCAAATATAATTATATCGCGGGCCAAATTTGGCCTGCGGGCCAGAGTTTGACATGTGTGCTCTAAGTGAAGAGGTTGCCCCTAAACTTTTCCCCTTTCACCCTAAGTCCAAGTCCTCTTGTATTTATCTCTCCTAATCTAAGTGGAAAAAGCCTACTCGCATTCACTCAGTCTAAACCCCACATAATTTTGTAGAACCTCTATCAAATCTCTCCTCATTCTTCTACACTTCAAGAAATAGAGTTTAATCTTTCCCTGTAAATCAATTCCTGAAAGCCCGGGAACTGTTCGTAGCCATTTCCACTACTGAGTCCTCGATGAGGACTGGGTTGTGTTCTCCTGAGGAAGATGAGGTGAAGAGAAGCTTGGTGAAGGTGAAGATGAGGATGCCTTAAGGATCCTGTCAGCCAGAATATACCCTCAATATAATAGGTAAATGACTTAAGAGGAGTGGAGATGCATGATTACATCCATGAGAGTAACCCGATTTGTTCAGAAGATATGAAGAAACTCAGCAGGTCAAGCAGAGTCCTTTATATAGTAAAGATAAAAATACATAACCTGATGTTTCGGGCTTGAGCCCTTCCTCAAGGGAATCAAGAAAAATAAAGAAGTCTGGCTTTACATCTTGGCCCAACATAATCTCGTCCATTAACTTGGCAGGTGAGAAATCACACTAAGATGGCAAATTCAGCATAATATCATCATGAGATTCCTCAAACGTGTCAAATCCCTGACCAATATCCTTCATCCCCACATACCACTGTTCTCTCAACCGGCAAGCTACAGGCTCATGTGCCTACGGTCCTCAATGCTCCGATGTTGGCAGTTGAGTCCGGCTGCCAAGTTTCTGAGCTCGGGACTTCCCTCCGAAACCTTCACCCATCACTGTCTCTCTAAGATGCTGATAAAAAAACCTCCCCGTCTGACAAATTTTACTTTTCTATGGAGCTGATTTTTTTTTTATAAATAACACTGGATAAAGGAGATTTTGCTTCCTGAACACTTCTGGTTTTATGGATTTTGGGCTGACAATCATGAAAATCACCTTATAAGTTTCCTATCAAGTATCGTTCTTTTTTAGGTATGATCTATTTTTGTGATTTCCTGTCACCTTTTAAGTCTACTTCAAGCAATCAAAACCTTAAAGTGCAACGCGTCATCTCCCTGCTGATCTCGGTGCAGTCAGTGATGAACCCGGTGAAAGGTTTCACCAGGACATTGTGACCGTGGAAAAGCAGTATCAGGGCAAGTGGAATCCATCGATGCCGGCCGACTATTGTGACACGAGAGACAACAGACGCTGAGTACTAACGAAAACCAGCGGCAGAACATTTGTAGGTCGATGAAACGAGTGCAATGCATTGGCATCATTATGCGATTAAACATGCAATAAAAGTTCATTTAATGTTTCTCCAACTTCCTACCAGATACAGGAAATCTGAAATGATCATTGTGTTCAGTTTGAAGTTGTCTATCGTAATCCCCAGGTTTTTTTTATAAGGAAGCAAACCTTTGGAACAAAAATTGTGTCCAGTGTAATGCATCTGTGGAATGCCTTGGAACATATTTTTTCTTCTATCCCCACCCCGCCATCCTTCTCCTCATGTGACTGTGCAAACTGTCTGGATATTAATCGACTAGACACCGGGGGAATCAGCTGAGGCATGTTTGGGGTGTGTTAGAAGAGTGTGATTTATCAATTGCTTGATCTGGCATTGTTGACAGCGAGAGGGAGGTTTCTTGAATTCCTGCTCAGTGGGAATGGGAACACATTCTGAGGTCTCATTGCTCCATTCTGCAATCCAAAGTATTTCTGAAGACAAGCCAGGGAATGTTTGGGCTTCTTTGCTATTCTGAATGCAGCAGCCAGATTTGTGTCTCTGTGACATTTCATTTTTTAGTCGGAATTATGAAATGCCAGGAGCCAAATGAAAGTCTGGTTTATGCACATGTCGTCAGTCTGGTGAATCTGATTTGAACAACTCACTCTTCTAGCCAGTTGAACGTACTGTAGGTTTGAAATATACTGGTGCCCAGTAGGGTAAAGAAAGCAAGCAGTTGGTTATGTCAGTTATTGGCTTGTAATCATCAGCACTTCTTCACATTGAGCTTTGCTATTTCGTTTAATCGCTTGCATTTGTGCACACGTGTGTCTCCTCACTGGCGATCACGAGCCAACAGTTAAAGAAAAGAATCTTCCCCAACACTTGGAACTTCTCTTCTCCAGAGTTCCTCAGTACCTTTCCACTGTAGACATTGTTAAGACCAAGTGCAGACTCCATCAGAGGAAGGTTAGATGTGAATAATAGGCAGGTGGTGGCTGTTTGGATGACACCAGACACCCCAGGCTGTTTTGGGCAGTCTCCATCTGCTTATGGAGGGGCTCAGAGCGCTCAGTGCATTACAGGATCCTTCTGCAGTAGGTTGAGTGGTCTTGGTTGAGGGATCCCAATGCATCAGTGTCAATATCCCAAGGAGGGTCGGTGAGACTTCTGGTCACTCATTGATTTCCCATTCTCTCTGCTCCACCACTGATGGTTGTGTTTTCATCTATCCTGGTCCTGAACTCTCGAGTTCCATCCTTACATCTCCCTGCCCTACCTTTGATGAAGAATTTTTGCTTACTTTCCTCGGCATTTATGCATTACGATGCTGGATAAAGATGTGGCCGCCGTGAGTCGCCAGAGCAGATATTGATGAGCTAGATAATGGAGCGCTATGGAAATTAAAAGCCAAGGCTGCTTTTGAAAGATGGTGTTCGTCAGAAGAAGGCTTTCCCTGAATGAATCCTCTCTATGCATAAATTCTTGCCTCCATTTCCTCTCAGCTAGCATGATCAATCTCTGGCGATGATTGTCAGATTGAAGGAGGGTTTTATTTTCTATGCCAAAGGCTGGCAGGAATAGGAATGAGACCAACAAGCTCATTAATAGATATAACATGGGATCAGAACATTTAATCCAATGTGCCTGTGTCAACCCTGAATAAGCTTTCTAATTCCACTTCCTTTGCCTCATAGGCCTACAAATGATTTTTTTTTTCTCAAGTAATTATCCAATTCCCTTGAGGAAGCTGTCATTCAATCTCCATCCACCATTCTTTCAGGTTGTATATTCCAGATGGCAATATCTCCCCGAGTGAAAGCAATCAGCATCTCCCTGGTTCAGCCCACATCAGACCTTAAGGAAGGGTGGCACGGTTACAGCGCCAGTGGCCCCGGGATCAAAATCCGGCACTCTCTGTAAGGAGGTTGCACGTTCTCCCCGTGGCTTTCCTCCGGGTGTTCCAGTTTCCACCCACCCTTCAACGTGTACTGAGGGGTTGAAGGTTCATTGGGTGACATTGGCTCTTGGGTCTGTTACCGTGCTGCATGTCTAAATTTTTTTTAAAAAGGACATCTATTTATTTATATCTTCTTTTCTTTGGCTTGGCTTCGCGGACGAAGATTTATGGAGGGGTAATGTATTGTGTAGCTTAAAGACATCTTGTAGTGCTTAACAGTCAAGGAATTTAGTTTCGACATTTAAACATTTTTTTCTCCTTGAGAGCAAATGAGCGAGTCTGTTATGACCCAAGAATGTCCGACAAAAATAGAGCGAATAAAGAACCAGACAAAATGTTTTCCTCGATGATGACTGAGAGAACGATATTGGCCAGCACACTGCAAGGGCTTCCCATTCTTCTTACAGCAGTGCAATGGAATGTTTAATATCCATCAGACCCCAAGCACACAGGCCTTCAATTTAACACTCTCTCCAAAGGGCAGGACTTTTGACAATTAACAACATGCACAGAACTGTTAATAGAATCTTATTGCCCTGAGGGATATCTGTCCCCAGATCCCTGCATTTTTCCCTCAGTATTTATCCAATTATCATGAAGAAAATACTGCTATTAAATCTGCTTCCAGCAGAGAGTTCCAGATCAGAACTACTTGATATGTTAAAACAAAATATATTCTCCCCCCCACCACCCCCAACCCCTCTGGTTCTTTTGGCAATTATCTTCAATCTATGTCCTCTGGATAGTGACCCAAATGAAATTAAATAATTTCCGGTCTGGTTTTTTGACTGCCGAAGTACTTTTGCAAGGCATTCCTTGCGTTCATAATTTGAACTTTTATAAAATGAACAAAAACCCAGGGAATGTGTCTCCAACAGGTAACGCAAACCCCAGTGGTGGTTCAAGGTGTCAAACTTACTCATAGCGTCACAAGCCGAAGGTGACATAAACTCATGATGGTCTCGGACCCTTATAAAGTCACCTCTGTAGGTATCAAAGCTGCCAGAGGGCAGGATTTGTCTGTTTTCAACAGTATTCAAATACTTTGACCTCAAGGATCAAACATGGCTAGAGGAATGCCACCAAAACCAAGGAGCTGATTGTTGACTTCAGGAAGGGAAAACCAGAGGTGTATGATCCAGTGATCATTGGGGGTTCAGAGGTGGAGAGGGTAAGTTCTTGGGAATTACTATCTCAAAGGATCTTTCCTGGACCCAACACACTAGTAGCATCGTGAAGAAAGCACTTCAGCAACTCTACTTCCTCAGGAGTTTGCGGAGGTTTGGCATGACATCAGAAACCCTGGCAAATTTCTACAGAGGTATGGTGGAAAGTGTGCTGTCCGGCTGCGTCATGGTCTGGTATGGGGACACCAATACCCCTGAGCGTAAAGACATACAAAAGGTAGTGGACACAGCCCAGGATAGCACAGGCAAAACTCTCCCTTGCCATCCAGAACATCTACAGGGAACGCTACTGTGGAGAGCAGCAGCAATTATCATGGATCTTCACCACCCAGCACACTCTGTGTTCTCCCTGCTGCCATCAGGAAAGAGGTCGAGGGGCCACAAGACTCACCCCACCAGGTTCAGGAACAGCTGCTCGCCCTCCACCATCAGATTCCTCAACAACAAACTCAATCAGGGACCCATTAAAGGACTCTGATTTTGCACATTATTAATTTTTTTCCTCTCTGTATTGCAGTCAGTTTGTTTACATTCCTTTATTTGTTTACATGTACTACCAGTAAGTGGTAATTCTGCTTGGCCCAAAGGGAAAAGAATCTCAGGGTTGTTTGTAATGTCATGTATGTACTCTGACAATAAATCTAAACTTTGAACTTTTAAAAGAGTTAACGTGTCAGTTCCTAGTGGGCCAGATTATAGATATGTTTTTGGGAGATAAACTGGGGCAGGTTTTATTTTTAGTGTAAGTCACATACAAACACTTTAAAACAGATCTTATTTAAAATACTGGAGCTCTGCTCATGCAAGACATATCAGCCCCAGAGCCTTTGCAAAAGCTTTGAAGAGTGCCCATGAGACTTCACTAATGGATTGTTGTATACAAAAAGGCAACAGATGAAAGAACTCATCGGAGCTGCAGGCTGTCTGGAGTGGAACTTGCTGTTCGAGGAGGATCATGTGGTTTTTCAAGCAGAGAATGTAAAACAGGCTTTTCTCTGAGAAAGAGAGGGTGAGAGGGAGGGGTGGAGAGAGAGAGAGAGAGAGAGAGAGAGAGAGAGAGAGAGAGAGAGAGAGAGAGAGAGAGTTCAGTTCAGCAGTGCCACAGTCATCAGTAGTAGCTGGGTCTGGAACAGGACAAGCTGGAAAACTTGTGGAAAAACCCCATTTGGTAGACGGGTTGTGAGTGGTTGTGAGTTCAGCCTGGTCAAAGCCCTTGTGGTTCATACAAGAGGAGAGAACTGGCCGCCTAATGCTTCACTTGAAATAAGGGAAACAAAAAGGAACTCTGTGGTGACCTGAAAGAAAGAGGTTATCATCTGGAGAACCCTGATGGGGCGAGTTTCTTCGGCAAGACACTGAAGTGGATGATCTGAAGGAATAAGTTGTGGGTGTCCAGTGAACAACAAATCTCTCTCTGAAAACCGACAAGAACCTTCCTGAGCAGTAACCATTTACCTTTCAAGCACCAAAGCCTGATGGACTTCATAAATGTTAAATTCTGTGCACAGTATAAGAATTGCCTGCAACCAGTGAACTTGGAGGAATGAGAAGTGAGATTGGACTGTGAACCAAAGAACTTCTCTGAACTTACACACACATCACATACATGTGCACTTAGAATTAGAAGGGGATTAAGTTAGGTGAGTTAAGTTAATAGTGATAAATTAAAGTGTGATCCTGTTTTCATGTTTAAAGATAATTAAGAGCAACTTTTGCTTAAGTAACCATTTGTTGTGGTGAATATCTATCGCTGCTAGGTTTTGGGGTCCTCTGGGCTCGTAACACTACCCCACTTTGACAGTGCTGCCTAACCTGCCAAGTATTTCAGGCATTTTCTGTTTCCATGTAAGATTTCCAGCATTGACAACTTTGTTGTTAGCTTTCAAATGTGG
This sequence comes from Narcine bancroftii, assembly GCF_036971445.1. Classification (NCBI taxonomy): domain Eukaryota; kingdom Metazoa; phylum Chordata; class Chondrichthyes; order Torpediniformes; family Narcinidae; genus Narcine; species Narcine bancroftii. The sequence continues at coordinate 213,029,626 of NC_091472.1, forward strand.
AATGTGTGAGGTACCTCTTGAAAGGAAGGATTTATCGATGTGTTCAGGACTAAGAATAGAAAAAGAGCGGTGAATTTGTAGCCCCAGTTTAGGAAGATAGCAGTGAATGGGAAGCACGATGTGTCAGCTGTGGCACTCTTGCCTCTGAATCAGAAGGTGCTTGATATATGACTTGGTCCAGCTAGTTCAATGTAAAATCCAGATTTTAGTGTAATGCTGATGGGATACTGAACTAAACAGTTTTAGACATACAGCATGGTAACAGGCCCTTCTGGCCCACGAGCCCATGCCACCCAATTGAACCTATAATTCCCATACATTTTTGAATGGCGGGAGGAAACCAGAACACCCGGAGAAATCCACGCAGACACGAGAAGAACATACAAACTCCTTACAGAGAGCGCCAGATTCGAACCCGTGCTGTAATAGAGTTGCGCTAACTGCTATGATAATTATGCTGCCCTGAGTTTATCACTGTGTTTAGTTTATTGTCATATATAACCCAGATTCAGTGAAAATCTTTGCAGGCTCCAGTATCTCAGTGGTCTTGTCAACCAGGGTCGCGAGGTTTTTCCTCGCTGGGACCTCATTTCCGTGAGGGGTCGCTGGACAAAGTGGTGTCTCTCTATCTGCCTAACGGCAGACAAAAGTTAAAGAGTTTCATGCACATTACATTCTAAATGTAGTATTACACAACAATAACGCAATCGCTACCTTTAATTTTTCACAAAATGAAAAAAAGTTAAGAACTGTGGAATGCACAACCTCCACCCTCTCAGCTTGTTATAAAGGCTGAAGATACAGTTCTGAGGAAGAGCAGGGAACTCTCCCTGGGGACTTGGCCAATATTTATCTCTCAGCAGATGATACGGTTGGCATTTGATTGCTATTTCTCTGGAAATTGACTTCCACGTTTACAATAGTGGTCACATTTCCAAGTGCTTTGCTGGCTGTGGTATTCTTCAAAACATCTCAGTAGATGAGCATGAAAAAAACCTTTTCTTCCCCTTTCTTTTCACAGATTTAAACCAGTGCTTTTGTAGGTGAAAGTAACAAGCTCCATCTATTTTTAATTGCAAGAAGCTGAAGAGCCTGTCTCACATTTCACCTTTTATCATCCTGCTGCAAAGAGAGACGAAGGAACTAATAACATAATTTAATTCTCCCATCTCCAATCGGAACAAACAGGAAGGGCACACAAGAATGAATTCCATTCATCTGTCCTTTCTAAGATCTGGTGAATCTTCTTTCAACCATTACATTTTTGAACCATTTTTCCCAGTCGTTTTAAGGGCCAGTATCCTGTATCCTCTGAAGGAGGGAGATACATCAGCTCATTGGATGGTGTAACGACAACAACCTTGCACTCAACGTTAGCAAAACCAAGGAGATGATTGTGGACTTCAGAAGGAAGTTGGGGGAATGTGGCCCAGTCCTCATCGAAGGTGCAGTAGTGGAGAGGGTCAAGAACTTCAAATTCCTGGGTGTCAACACCTCTGAGGATCTGTCCTGGAGCCTCCACGTTGATGCAATCACAAAGAAGGCTCACCAGTGGCATTACTTTGTAAGGTGTCTGAGGAGATTTGGTATGTCACTAAAGACTCTCGTAAACTTCTACAGGTGTACCTTAGAGAGCATTCTGGCTGGTTGCTGTGATGCGCTGTGGTACAGCAAGCAAATACAAAACACGAGAAGACTGTACTATAGGCTTTTATCAGCTCAAACTCTGTAAACACCAGTCTTAATATCTTTGCTAGCTCCACATGTGCCTGGCTGTTCTTTGCTGCTCCCCGTGTCCAATTGACCCCAGGAAGGGCTGATGATTAACAATAGGCCAGGAAGGGCCAGCCTTCCAGGTTGCCTTCCTACAGGTACAGTAGTTGCCCCCTACAACTTGAGGGTCAGCTGGGTCCAGGGTTGCCGGTGCAGCTGGTGGTGTGGGCAGGATAGTGTCTGGCATTAAGGTGGTGTAGGTGTGGGCGGGTCTGTGAGGAATGGGGCCCTCTGGAGAGGCAGAGTAAGGGGGGATCGACTCCCAGGGAATCCTGGGTGGGCCAGGGATGTCCGGGGTAGGAAGGTTGGATCCCTGCCGGTGCCAGATCCATGGTCGAGACGGTGTCCTCACGCCCATTGGGGTACCTGATGTAAGTGTAGTTCAGGTTTGAATGGAGAAGGAGCACCTGCTTGACCAGGGGTTCAGACATCAGCCACATTGTCTGGGAGACGCCAGTCACTGATTTCCTAGGAAAGGAGAAAAGATGTTCATGAGGGGTCTGATTGGTAGCCATGCATGAGTGGCCATTTGGCATGGAGTGCCTCGGGGAGGAACATAGGAACATAGGAAGTAGGAACAGGAGTAGGCCAAAAATGGCCCATCGAGCCTGCTCCGCCATTCAATATGATCATGGCTGATCTAATTTATGACCTAACTCCACCTACCTGCCTTCTCCCCATATCCCCTAATTCCTCTATCATGTAGAAATTTATCTAACCGAATTTTAAATATGACAAGAGGGCCTCTTGTCAGTAATCGACAGACCAGCCTTTTGACCTCAGGGCCAGGAGGGCCGCCTTCCAGATGACCCCGTTTTATAGTCCACTTACCCGTTACCCTGGGTTCGTAGCTAGTCGCGCAACTAGCCACGATGCCTCGCACCGCCAGGTATTGGTGCAGATCTTCACTCATGAAACTAGAGCTCCGGTTGCTGTGGATGAATGCCTGGTATCCGAATGTGGTGAAGATCTGCACCAGTGCCTTGATAATGGAGGTGGTGGAGGTGTCAGGGCAAGAGATGGTGAAAACGGGCGTATTCGTCTACGATTGAGAGGAAATAGAAGTTCTTATTTGTGGAAGGCAGTGGTCTCATGAAGTCAACACTGAGTCACTCGAAGGGCCAAGTGGCCTTGAATACATGGGCCTGTGGTGGGTGGAAGAAGCGCGGTTTGCACTCTGCACAGACCCTGTAGGACTCGGACATGGTCTGGACTTCTTGGATGGTGAAAGGGAGGTTCCGGGACTTAATGAAGTGGTACAGGCACATGGTGCCCGGGTGGCAGAGGGTGTTGTGCAGGCCCTGCAGTTGTTCAGATGGCACACTGGCGCAGGTCCAGGACAGGGGGAATCTTTGAGCTTCTAAAGCCTATACTGAATGTCATAGCTGAAACTGGCCAACTTGACTCTCCAGTGCAAGATCTTGTTATTTTTGATCTTGTGGCTGGTGCTGAACATAAATACCACCACTTGCTGGTCTGTGAGAAGGGCAAACCTTCTTCCTACCAAGTAGTGGCGCCAGTGGTGGATTGCATCCATGATCACCTGGGCCTCCTTTTCGATGGTGGTGGGTCCACACTCTGAATTGTGAAGGGTCCTGGAGGAAAAGGCCACAGGTCTGCCCCCTTGATTGAGGGTGGTAGGAAGGGCAACATCAGAAGCATCGCACTTCACCTGGAATGGGGTGGTCTTGTCCATGGCATGCATTATGACATTGGTGATATCCTGTGGGCGAAGGCCACTTGTGCCATGGCGGTGGGGGGGGGGGGGGGGGGGGAGGGGAAGGAAAGGTGGTGGTTTTGGTCAGTGGGCGGACATTGTCCAAGAAGCAGGGGACCTACTGAGGTAAGAAGTAAGAGGCCTAGGTACCTGAGGAGGGCCTTGAGCGTGTGAGGGACAGGCAGTTCCATTAGGGGGCACATGCATTCAGGGTCAGTACTGATGACATCATGTTCCACGATGTACCCCAGGATGGTGAGGCGCGTGGTACTGAACACGCACTTCTCCCTGTTATAGGTGAGGTTGAGTGCCTCAGTCATCCAGAGAAATCCCTCCACGTTGGCATCGTGGTCTGTTGGTTATGGCCGCAGATGGTGACATTGTCTAAGTATGAGAAGGTCGCTCTTAGGTTGTGCTGGTCTATCATGCAGTCTATCTCCTGCTGGAACACAGAGACCCCATTTGTGACCCTAAAAGGAACCCAGCAGAACTGGTAGAAGTGCCCATCTGCATCAAAGGAGGTATAAAGTTTATCACGGGCATGGATGGGGAGCTGATGGTAGGCCGACTTCAGGTCAGTCGTGGAGAAGACCCTGTAGTGGGCTATCTCATTGACTATGCCAGTGATGCGGAGCAGTGAGTAGGCGGCCTGGCTATAGTCGATGACCATCCTCGGTTTGCTTCCCCTTTTTTACGACCAGGATCTGAGCTCTCCAGAGGGTGGTGCTGGGCTCTATGATTCCTTCCGCCAGAAGCCATCTCACCTTGGCCTTGATAAAGGTCCTGTCGGCTGCACAATAGCACCTGATGTTGGTGGCTATGGGCTTACAGTCTGGCATCAGGTAGTTGAAGAGGGATGGAAGGGTCAAGTTTATTGTCATCTGATTGTACAAGTCTTTGGCTTGGCTTCGCGGACGAAGATTTATAGAGGGGGTAAATGTACAAATGTACAAGTACAACCCGATAAAACAGCGTTCTCCGGTCCTCGGTGCAAAATACACAAACAACCAGACATAACACACATCTTCTTTGGCTTGGCTTCGCAGACGAAGATTTATGGAGGGGTAAATGTCCACGTCAGCTGCAGGCTCGTTTGTGGCTGACAAGTCCGATGTGGGACAGCAAGACACGGTTGCAGCAGTTGCAAGGGAAAATTGGTTGGTTGGGGTTGGATGTTGGGTTTTTCCTCCTTTGTCTTTTGTCAGTGAGGTGGGCTCTGCGGACTTCTTCAAAGGAGGTTGCTGCCCGCCAAACTGTGAGGCGCCAAGATGCACGATTTGAGGCGATATCAGCCCACTGGCGGTGGTCAATGTGGCAGGCACCAAGAGATTTCTTTAGGCAGTCCTTGTACCTCTTCTTTGGTGCACCTTTGTCACGGTGGCCAGTGGAGAGCTCGCCATATAACACGACCTTGGGAAGGCAATGGTCCTCCATTCTGGAGACATGACCTACCCAGCGCAGATGGATCTTCAGCAGCGTGGATTCGATGCTGTCGGCCTCTGCCATCTCGAGTACTTCGATGTTAGGGATGAAAGCGCTCCAATGAATGTTGAGGATGGAGCGGAGACAATGCTGGTGGAAGCGTTCTAGGAGCCGTAGGTGATGCCGGTAGAGGACCCATGATTCGGAGCCGAACAGGAGTGTGGGTATGACAATGGCTCTGTATACACTAATCTTTGTGAGGTTTTTCAGTTGGTTGTTTTTCCAGACTCTTTTGTGTAGTCTTCCAAAGGCTCTATTTGCCTTGGCGAGTCTGTTGTCTATCTCGTTGTCGATCCTTGCATCCGATGAAATGGTGCAGCCGAGATAGGTAAACTGGTTGACCATTTTGAGTTTTGTGTGCCCGATGGAGATGTGTGGGGGCTGGTAGTCACGGTGGGGAGCTGGCTGATGGAGGACCTCAGTTTTCTTCAGGCTGACTTCCAGGCCAAACATTTTGGCAGTTTCCGCAAAACAGGACGTCAAGCGCTGAAGAGCTGGCTCTGAATGGGCAACTAAAGCGGCATCGTCTGCAAAGAGTAGTTTACGGACAAGTTGTTCTTGTGTCTTGCTGTGAGCTTGCAGGCGCCTCAGATTGAAGAGACTGCCATCCGTGCGGTACCGGATGTAAACAGCGTCTTCATTGTTGAGGTCTTTCATGGCTTGTTTCAGCATCATGCTGAAGAAGAGTGAAAAGAGGGTTGTTGCGAGAACGCAGCCTTGCTTCACGCCATTGTTAATGGAGAAGGGTTCAGAGAGCTCATTGCTGTATCACATACATACAGAGAAACAATGCATATGCAGGAAAGTATTCATATAGAAAAATAAATAAATAAATGTCTTTGATAGTCAGCGTAAGCAGTTCCTTTGGTCGTTCAGCATTCTCACTGCCCGTGGGAAGAAGCTGTTCCTCAGCCTGGTGGCGCTGGCTCTGATCCTCCTGTATTCTTCCCCGATTGGAGCAACTGAAAGATGCTCTGTGCAGGGTGGAAAGGGTCCTCGATGATTTTGCACGCTCTCTTCAGACAAGGATCCCGGTAGATCATGTCGATGGGGGAGAGGGAGATTCCAGTGATCCTCTCTGCCCCTCTTATGGTCCTGTGGGTTGACCTCTGATCTAATTCTTTGCAGCGACTGTCCCCCACTGTGATGCAGCCGGCCAGGACGCTCTTGATAGAGCTCTGATAGAAGGTTGACATAATGGTGGCCAGTAGCCTTGCCCGCATCAGTTTTCTCAGGAAGAGTAGTCGCTGTTGCACTCTCCTGACAAGTGAGGAGATGTTGAGTGTCCACGATAGGTCACGATTTCAGTGAACTCTAAAGAACTTGGTGCTCTCCACTCTCTCCACCACAGAGCTGTTGTGTAGTGGAGGATGGTTGTTCCTGGTCCTCGTGAAATCCACGATCATCTCCTTCATCTCTTCCACATTCAGGTTGTTACTCGCGGAGCATATCACAAGATTTTCCACCTCTTCTCTGTAGTGCAACTCATCGTTGTTTACTGATGAGGCCGGTCTGCCGTGCCATCTACAAACTGCTGTAGCTGGATCTGGTGATGCAGTTGTGGGTCGGTGAACAGGAGTGGACCGAGTACTCAGGCCTGAAGAGCTCCGGTGCTCAATGTTCTGCTACCGACCCGGATAGGCTGTAGATTTTCTGTTTAGAAGTCCAGAATCCAGTTACAGAGAGGGGTGTTAATTCCATCAAGACAAAAAAGCAATTCTGCTGTCATTCAGTAGTGATTAATTAATCATGGAGTAAAATTTTCAAACAAAGATGTGGTGAACTGCTGTACCCTCATTAATCTGCCTCCGCCCCATTCCATTCTGTACCCCTGGCTCCTCCCTCTTGATCCTGTATGAATGCTCCAACACCATAACCCCTCCCCAGAAATCCTGGGTCACAGCACAAGATGACCTTCAAGTTTATTGTAAGTAAAAGCTTATAGATGTAACTCTAGTCTTTTGATAGAGCATCAATTTTATTTACAACAATTTTTTTCCCAACAATGGAACAGCTCTTGAAGCCTGATAAGCTGGAGATTGACCCACAATCGCCAGAAGCCTCAGACTACTTCGAACTCTGACTACGCTGCTTTGAGGTCTTTCTGCAGAACTCCACTGGAGTCATGGCCATGGAGGCAAACCAACTGCACCTCCCCTTCTCCCAAGTCGGACATCATGTTCCCGATGATCAACGTACACGGAGGTAATGCACATACTGAAGGACCAGTAGAGGGAGAAAGTTAATGAGGTATACGCCAGGCACATGCTGGCTACCCACAGATAGCAACCAGGTGAATCGAGCGATGAGTTCATCCGGTTCCTGCAGGGACTCGCACTAAGCGTGCAACTTCCAGTCGGTGTTGGCCACCCAAAACATAGAGGGCATGATCTGGGACACCAATGTCGCAGGAGTCAGGCTGGACTGTGCGCCAGAGGTTACTTGTGCAGAGTAAGTTAGACTTAAGAGGGGTGATTGATCTGGTGAAATTGCTGGAGATTGGCCTCTGTTACATGGAAATGGTGCGGCGTCTGCATGGGGGCCGCCATCTTGGGACTCGGGTCCACTGGCCAACAGCCCGCTACCATGTTCGATGAGTGAACCCACCTCAAGAATGTCACAGTGCTATACGACGGTCCCCTGCCCGCCCGTCACGGTTGTCAGCATGTCACCACCCAGCTTCCCCCACCCCCACGTCCAACCAACATGCAGTCTCTCTGTTCTCTGTATTGATCCCCCACCACTGTTCACGAACTTCGCCCCCAACTGTAAGCCAGTCGCTACAAAAAGCAGGCGATACAGTGAAGGGTGACTCCTGAATGAGGGGATCATCAAGCCCAAGTGGTGGTGGTCAAGATGGGGGCAAACACAGGATGGTGATTGATTATAGCCAGACTATTAACCGGTACACACAGCTGGATGCGAATCCCCCTCCCTCACATTGTGGACATGGTCAATCAGATTGGCTAATATCATGTCTTTTCCACAATTGACCTGAATCCTGCCTACCACCATCACCCCACCTGTCCAGAGGACCGCCAGTACACCTCCCCTGAGGCAGATGGCTGTCTCTGTCATACATCCACAGCGACCAGGGGTCCTCATTCATGAGCGATGAGCTGTGCCATTACCTGCTGGCCAGAGGTATCGCCACCAGCAGGACCACTAGTTAAAACCCCCAAGGGAATGGCCAGGTGGAGAGGGAAACTGCCTCCATGTAGAAGGCCATCCTGCTTGCCCTTGTCCAGGGGGCTGCCTGTTTCTCATTGGCAGGAGGTCCTTCCCAAGGCACTCCATGCAATCAGGTCACTGCTATGTACTGTCACCAAAGCTCCCCTCATGAACAAATTTTCTCCTTCCCTAGGAAGTATACATCAGGGACCACCCTTCCATCCTGGTTGATGACCCCAGGTCCAGTCCTGCTATGAAAGCACATGGAGGTCATAAAACCAACCCACTGGTTGGAAGGGTCCAGCTCCTCATTGCAAACCTCCAATACGCATATGTGGCCGACCTGGATGGCCGCAAGGAAACTATCTCCATCTGGGACTTCGCAAGCGCAGGGGCACCCGTGGAGCATACCATCCAAACTGCACCCTCCCCTCCCATGGACGCACACTACTTAGTCCCACCCCCACCCCAGTCACTCTGGTCGAGTTGCCATGCCTCCAGCAGGTCGACACAGTGCTGGAGGTCCAGGACTCAACAACGGCAAAGCAACCAATTCTCCTCCGGTTACAATGGAAGACCAGACCACCAGACAGACTTAACCTGTGAGACCTTAGTAAGAGCTTGTGCCGCACGTCACCCCACTGGACAAAATATAAAACAAAACAAGGGGTGAATGTGGTAAACTGCTGTACACTCATTAACCTGGCTCCACCCTGTCCTGTGACTGTACCCATGTCTCCTCCCTCTTGACCCTGTATAAAGGTTCCAACACCATAACCCCTCCCCAGAAAGCCTGGATCACAGCACAGGATGGCCTACAAGTTTATAGTAAATAAATGCCTGTAGGTCTGTAACTCTAGTCTTTTGAGTTATTGATAGCACATTGAAAGGATGGAAGGTGAATAGAACAAGCTGCCAGTGGAGGTAGTTAAGGCAGGTATTGCATTTAAATTTAATTTTTTTTACAGCACGGTAACAGGTCATTTTGACTCACAAGTCCTTGCCACCCAAATGTACCCCAGTACATTTCAAACGGTGGTAGGAAACCAGAGCCCCATCGGGGGAAATCCCATGCAGACATGGGATTTAAACCCCGGTTCTGATCGCTGGCGCGGTGAAGGCATTTCACTAACTGCTAGGCCAACTGTGCCGTCCCCAAGCTATTTAATTGTTTAAGAAATATTTTGGCAGATACATGGATAGGATAGATTTAGAGGGATATGAGCCAAGTGCAGGCAGGTGGGCTAGTGTGGATGGGGTGTTTTGGTCAGCTTCCACTCAAAAACAAGAGCCCAGATCAGGCTCGCAGCCTGGATTGGAAGGGAGGTTGCTGCAGAAGCCCTCAACAATCTGATGGGGTGAAGTGCCCAGGAGTGTGCTCTTGATGGATGACAAGCTGTTCCTTCTCAAACGCACAGCTCATCCACAACACCCCAACTCAGTTTTGCAATTTTTTTTGCGCTGACTTGTACGGTCACGCAGTGGGTCTTTGCGGACGGAGCTTCAGGGACCGTGTCCAGAGCTGAGCCCCAGCAAGAATTCGGTAACTTCAAGGGAGATAAGTAAAGTAAATTCAGCGGGAAAAGAAGGGATAAAAATCTTGCAGATTTCAGGTCTTGCTCATTATGCTGGAAAAGCAATATGAAGACCAGGTTCTGGAAGTCTATATCTTTTTCATTAGTGTCTAATTTTGTAGGTTTTGATCTGAGTGACAATGCAATTGTTTGGGACAATTGGAGTAATCAAGATATCGCACTACCCATGTGATTAACTGTTCAATAGAGGTAATAAGAGAGTCTTTTTGTATTGGATCACCACTGTCCTTCCCTCGAACAGTCCAATTAGCGCAGCAGTTGCTTTAATGCAATGAGATGGCGGAGGTGGAAGATCTTTAATCAATTCCATATCATGTGGATCTTCATCACAAGGCTTTTGCATTATAACAAAATGTAATTAATTCTTGATGTGCTTTTATCCTTTGAGACTGCATATTTAACACTTTTATTACATCTCATTCTCCAGATGAGTTTCTTAATAAAATAATACCCAGTTTTAAAAATGTAAGTCTTGCTTTCGTCATTAGGTCTGGCCTACTCCAGGTTTCATCAATACCAGCTGCAAGATTTTATTGAATTAAAAATATGAGAGAAATGTTATTGTGGCAGCGTGCTGAGAGGACTTTAAAAGTACGCCCATACTCATGCCACCTTGAGTATAATCAGCATTCCCCAACCTGGGAAGGGAACAAATCTACATGGAATAAGATTCTGGACTCGAAAAACATTAGGCTTGCAGTGGAATTCTGGCCCGATTTGATGTCCATGAATTTGGAGTGCAATGCCTTGCATTGGAGAATAGTGGTGGAGCCTTGGGAAGGCTCAGATTCACATGAGTAGAAACTGGTTTGCTTGCTCCAGTTACAACATTGTACTGATGCTGAGGGGAGTGGAGGAAGGGGGGGGGGTGGTTGCAAACTGTGCAGAAAGGGAAATGGTTGATTGCATTGTGGGAGGGAAATGGAAGCAGCTTCGAGAGTGGGACAGAGGTCTGTAGAGAGAGACTGGAGGGAGCACGCAGAGGGAGGTTGTAGACATCACAGAGAAAGTGACTAGGTCTAAAGGGAGGGAAACTGTGTCTGGACCCTCTTTGTGGACCTGCTGTCTCTGTCTCTGTCTCCCTCTCTCTCTCTCTCTCTGTCTCAACCCTATCTGTGGATCTACAGTCTCTGTTTATCTCTGTAAATACACAATCTAGACACAGAGAGAGTGTGAATGAGTAAGGGAGAGAGAGAGAGAGACTGTAGGTCCTCAAAGAACGAGATTAGCTAGTAGAAAGAGGAAGACTGTAGGTGAACAGAGAGGCTATTCTCCAGCCAGTACAGAGAGAGAGAGAGAGAGAGAGAGAGAGAGAGAGAGAGAGAGAGGTTGTAGGCAATGATTGAGTGAGATCGTAAGCAACCAAAAGGGAAATTGTATGTAGTGATGGACCAGAGAACACTGCTTCATCTGGTTGTATATGTAGAGTCAGATGACGATAAACTTGTGCTTGAATGTGAAAGTGTTGGCATAATTAGATGGATGGAAGCATTTGGTGACCATGTGCACACAGATGGACAGTAAAGTCCAGCATATGAACTTGTAGCAATTAACGAAATACTCCAAATTTCCTTGAAGTCCCTAAGTCACCTCTATCAGCTTGATATTTCTGGGGTCAGCCTGCTCGTGTGACTGGGAAGGAGATGAAAGGGGTGATGCTAGCTCCAGTCGGGTGCTTGGGGTGATCATGTTGAGACCCTTGGCTGGCTCAGAATGAAAGCTAGGATTGGAAGGGTTAACTAGGTGGATGAACTTGGCTTCCATTCCCATGTGCCTGGAAGGTTGGAGGACAATCTAATCAATGTTGTCAAAATGATTAAGGGATTTGAGAAAATAGCTGCAGAGAAAATGATTTCCTCTGCTGGAGAATTCAGAACAAAAGATTCATGGTCTTTAAATTGGAACTTGGCCATTTAAGAGGGAAATCAGGATGCATTTCTTCATGCAAAGGGCAGTTTATGCCTCAGGAAACTTGGCTGCTGGTTAAGTAGAGCCTCAAAACTAAGAATGACCGATTTTTATTAGATAAGGCTATAAAAGGATATGGAATGAAAGTGGTTAATTGTGTGGTATTAAGATTAGTCAATCTTAATAGCCCACTGCTGTCTTATATTCTCCTAAATGTATGCTTTAGCAATGGTCACACTGGCAAAGAAAATGTGAGGTAATGGAGAGGAAAGTGGGTTGCAGTGGGGAAAGAATCAAGCCAAAGATCTGGTTTCTGGTTACCTGGTTCCTGATAGGAAAGTTGCCTACTTGTGTTTTCAGGGCTAACGGGGGTCAGGACTTGGTGGTGGAATAGCTTTGGAATCCACACTCAAAATCTCTAGACAAGATTACATCTTGACCAAATAATGAATAGCTGGGGGATTTTAGCAGGGTGCATTCATCTCACCTGAGCACACTTGACCGACATGGAACCTCCATCTGGATTGGCAATGCCCATTCTTGTCCACGCCGAGGAATGCAGCGTTTCAAGAACGTAGGTCACCTTCTCAGGGAAATTAAGGATGGAGACCTTTCCAGTATTTTCCAAGACCCTGAAAATATAATGTAAAAAGATTTTTTTTAATGACCTGGCCACATCATACCTCTGTTTCTCAGGTCGAGGACCAATAAGGGATTTCTGCATTCCTCCAGCTTCGTCCAGCTGCCTTCAATTTACATCTATGCCTTCAGGTGCATGTACCCTCAAGTTTGGGACTGCCTACCTTTCCCATTCTCCTCAAAAACATGTCTTTGACTGGACAAACATGCAGTTGAGCATAAAAAGGCCCTTACAATATGGTTAAAACCCCTGGTATCTGGCACCTTTGGCGACTGGTACGTGCCAGATAAGCAACTTTTCCAGTTGCTTAAGATTGCATGTCGCATGGGTCGGCAAACTTCTGTATTTTTTTTTAACCTCATTTATTTTCCTCAGTTTTTTTTTGCCAGTTGCTTGAGGCTGCTGATTGCTTGAATTTTGGATAACAGGGGTTTTGCTGCCTTGTGTTCGAGGCACAATATAAATGCAAATATTTGTTAGGGATTGACTGAGGCTCCAGTTGCCGAAATGTACCCTAGAATCATACCCCAGAATGAAAAGTCACCTTCAGGGAAGAAGGAGCAGGAAAACATCAAATTTTCAAGGGAAAAATATTACACATAATACACTGCCAGTTCAGAGACAAAAAACTGATGTTGCTACTAGCAACAGCTTAGATCCTTATTAGCTAGAATCACAGGCTTAGAAGCATAGCAACGCAGCACAGAAGGTTATTCTTTTCCATGATGCTGATGGAGCTTTCCAATTAAATCTACTCCCAGACATTTCCTCGTAAACTTGCATGGTTTTTCTTTATAAGTATATTTATTTTATGAGAATTTTTATCTAATTTTTAACTGCCAGCTTATCAACCATTGAATTCCATCGGCTTTTTCTGCCAATTTTCTTGTTAAAATTACATCCCCTCCAGCTGCAGGAACAAGTTTCTTCCTATCGAACTCCTCATAATTTTGATGACCTGTATTAAATCTCCCTTTGAACCAGGCAGAATAAGTGTGGCGCCTCCTGTCTCTCCAAATGGCCAATTCCCTCTGCATCTTCCCCATGTCATATCCCCACAAGTCAAGTTTATCACCATCTGATTGCACAAGTTCAACCTGACAAAACAGCGCTCTCCGGTCCTCGGTGCAAAAACACGCAGATACACAACCAGACATCACACACATACAGATGGATAATACATATGCAGGGCAAGTATTCATATATATAAATAAATAAATAACTTTTGCTTTGTGAATCACACAGTTAGTGTGAGGAGTTCCTTAGGTCGTTCACCATTCTCACTGCCCGTGGGAAGAAGCTGTTCATCAGCCTGGTGGTGCTGGCTCTGATACTCCTGTACCTGTTTGGGAGCTGCTGGAAGATACTGTGCATGGGGTGGAAGGGGTCCTCAATGATTTTTGTGTGCCCTCTTCAGACAACGATCACGGTAGATCACGTCAATGGGGATGTAGGGGAGGCTCCAGTGATCCTCTCTTCCACTCTTATGGTCCTGTGGATTGACCTCGGATCCATTTCTCTGCAGCAACAGGCCAGGACGCTCTCGGAGGAGCTCCTGTAGAAGGTCGACATAATGGTGACAGGTGGCCTTGTCTGCTCAGTCTTCACGTAAGTAAGTGCCATACACGAAAATGCTGGAGAAATTCTGCAGGTCAGGCAGCATTCTACAGCAGTGGTTGTCAACCTTTTTCTTTCCACTCACAAGCCATTTCCAATCCCTATGCCATCGGCGCTCTGTGATTAGTAAGGGATTGTTTAAGGTGGGATGTGGGTGGGAAGGGAAGGTTGAGAATCACTGCTCTAGACCCAATTGTTATTGAAATATTTTGCTGGAGAAAAATTGTCACTGCCCCATTTCCTTTGAAGTTCTGAAACCATGCACATAACGAGTCAATCAGGGACGACTAAAACAATGGTTTTCAAACTATTACTTTCCACCCACAGACCACCTTAAGCCTAGGGAATACTTAAAGTGGGATGTGAGTAGAACGAAAAAAGTTGAGAACCACTGATCTACAGGAAGAAAAGAGTAAGCAATGTTTCACTCAGTTCAATAAATGTCTTTTGGAATATCCTGGGATTCACAAAGAATAACATAAATACAAATCTTTATTTTCTGATAACTTAACTAGATGGGGTTCAGAATTTATTAAGGTTCATCATCTGTGACGAGATTATGCATCTTTTGTCGAAGTTCTTAAAAGACTTATCTGGCTTTTGTCCCCTTTACTGTATTAACCGGTGCTGCTATGGATAAATAAAGCCACAAAGGAGACGAGAACATCAGCAATTGATATTTCTTCAGGCGGCTCTACATCAAAGGCACCTGGGACTTTTACACAGCCACGGTACTAATGTCTTAATCACTCAAAACCCTGATCGTTTAATACTTCCAGCTTTCATCTCTTAAAGCCTGTAAGAAATATTTAGAAATTCAGCATCTTCATTCTCCTCCACCTCACCAACCTCCTCCCTCCTCAGTGACACAGTGGTTAAGAATTTAAGCAAAATTAAGTTTTATGTCAAAACATTAAAGAGGAACAAGAATATCACCAACTAAAATAAATCCATTATGACTTGAAGATAACAGATTTTTTTTATACATGTAGTGAGCTGTTGTAATCAGGAATGTACACTTTGTAAGGATACTGGAAGCAGGTTTCGCAGGGGCATATGCTTTTACGCAGTGGGGAAGAAGAGCAGAGCAGGACTAATTGAATTTTTTGTTCCTCTAATGACAGGAAAATATCAGTAAGATTGAAAGAGTGCAGAAACAATTTACACGGATATTACCCAAACTTGAGGAACTGAGTTACAAGGAAAGGTTAAACAGGTTAGGACTTTATTCCCTGGAGCATAGAAGAATGAGGAGATTATAAAATTGTGAGGGGTATAGACAGAGTGAACGCAAGCAGGCGTTTACCACTGAGGTCAGGTGAGACAAGAACTAAAGGACTTGGGTTAAGGGTGAAAGATGAAATGTTTAATAGGAACATTAGGTGAATTTTCTTAATGCAGAGTGTGGAACGAGCTGCCAGCTGAAGTGGTAAATGTGGATAAAACTTTGGCTTTTAAGAGAGGTCTCCAGCTTCTCCACACAATGGCTGCCACCATGCCTGACCCCCAGCTCTTCTGGATAGCCCTACAGGAGGTGGAATTGTGGCCCATCGGATGACCTGTTCGATCATACCCTTAACATCGTTCCTTCAGTGCTCTTGTCTGCAGTCAATCCCTTTATTCTTTCCAACATATCTGCAACATCAGTGGGATTCTACAAAGTCAAAATTGATTCATGCTGGAGAAGTACAGTAAGATTAAAGTAAATCACGAGAATCTGTAGACACAGTGGTTGAAGTAAAAACACAAAATGCTGGAGAAACTCAGCTGGTCAAACAGTGTCCTTTAGGTAACAAAGGTAAAAATAACCGTAATTCCCTCATGCACTCATCCCTCTCCATCTATACCCCACCCCCGGCACCTTCCTCTGTGGCTGTAGGAGGTGCATCATTTACGCCCACACCTCATCCTTTACCATGGTCTGGGAGCCCAAACAGGCCTTTCACTTGTACTGCCACAGGACTGATTTACTGCATCCGGTGCTCCCTTTATAGCCTTCTCTACATCGGAGAGTCCGGTCGCAAACTGGGAGTTCACTTCGCTGAGCACTCCTGCTCCCTCCTCGACAACAGAGTCCTCCCAGCAGCCAGCCATTTTAATTCTGAGTCACATTCCCACACTCACATGTCTGTCCATGGCCTTGTGTACTGTCCCATCCAGACCACCGGAGATTGGATGAACAATACCTGATTTTCCGTCTGATTTTCTCTTCAGCCAAATGGCATTAACATCATCTTCTCTGCTTTCTGCTAATCTGCTAGTTCTCCTCTTTCCCTTCCCCCTCCACCCACCCAGCCATCCCTCCTCCCCATGATCGCTGCTGTCCCCTCCCTCCCTTCTCCACCACCTATTATCTCCTGCCTTTGCCCCTCCCCCACTCCTGTCCTTCTGTTCAGACCCCTACCGACATTGTCTCATACTTTGATGAAGGGCTCAAGACCTAAACGTCAATTATGTATTTTTACTTTTCCTACATAAAAGACACTACTTGACCTGCTGAATTTCCCCAGCATTTTGTGTTTTCACAAATACAGTAAAATTCCCATTCTATGGAATTCAAGTGTCCAGCACCCTCAAGCAACCGGCAAATAAATCGTGGAAAATAAATAGGTAAAAATTACAAAGATTTAAAATTGGCACCCCCTAAGGCAGGGCTTCGCAATCTGGGTTCTGTGGCACCCTGGGGTTCCGTTGAAAGGCAGAGGGGTTCCGCAGAAGAAATGACTGGGACAAATAATGATCGACCTGATTTTCTTTAAATCTCTTATTGGCTCTGTTTTTAATTCAATCTGTTTCTGGGATGGCAGCAAACTGTGCACTCCAGAATGGCTTCATGAGGCCTGACGTCAGCATCACCAACATCAGGCCTGCACATCATTTTCAACCACTGAGAATCCGATTTCTTTTGGCACGAGGCTGGCCATATTTTACAGATAGTCCACGTGTATAACACTAAGAACCCTGGATTGTTGGATTAAAAAAAGAAACTAGGAGGCAGGATAATTCAGAAGAAAGTACTGATGTGCCACTGTTTTGTCATGAAGATTCTTCGATTACACCTATATCAGAAAAATCAAGTATTGTAAAGAAACGAAGGTATTTCGAAAATTATTTGTCACTTGGATTCACCTCAGCTGGGAATAAAGAGGCACCAGATGCACAATTTTTGTGTTATGCAGAAACAAAAACAAATACAGATGGCTCATCTGACATAAGGGTACAGCTATCTGAAGCCCCTTTCACACTTGCGTCCCACTAAATTGGCATTCAGTGTCCTGGGGTAGGAATGAGGGTTTGGCTTTTCACACTTGACCACTCCTAACTGGGACACTGAACACTTTCACACTTGCAAGGAGGCATCCCTGGGTTTAGGACGGTCCTACTGACAAAAGGCAAAGGAGGAAAAACCCAACACCCAACCCCAACCAACCAATTTTCCCCTGCAACCGCTGCAATCGTGTCTGCCTGTCCCGCATCGGACTTGTCAGCCACAAACGAGCCTGCAGCTGACGTGGACTTTTTACCCCCTCCATAAATCTTCGTCCGCGAAGCCAAGCCAAAGAAGACCTTCTGCTGGTGACGTCATGACACATTGAGTGATGGTGGACCTGCCCCAAATCCTGATCAAATTATAACATAATTAAGCTTTATGTACAGCACAGTTTTAACCCTTCAGCCCCTGTTGTTATTGTGCTGACCTATATAAACCTTTATAAAGGACCGTGGGAAAGTGCTAGCAATAAATAGCAATAGCGGACAATTTTTAAATAGATTGGGAAAGTTAGTAGCACTACAGCACACAATTTATATAGCATGGGAAAGCTGGTAGCACTATTGCATACATTTTAAAAAGCATGTGAAATGGGATGAAAGGGGATGAAAGTTGGTACCTGTAGAGCTATTGCACACAATTTATAGATACTGTAGGGAAAAAGTGATGGTGGACCTGCCCTCCCAGAATTCCATGCGGCAGAGAAAGGACTGTATGTACAGCTGCATACATGGAGCATTCGTAAAGGGCTTTCTCTGATGCATGGCATTCTGGGAAGTCAAGTCTGCCATTGCTTTTTTCCCCATGGTCTTTATAAATTGTGCACTATAGTACTACCAATTTTCCCACACTGTTTAAAAATTGTCCGCTATTGCTATTTATTTCCTCTCTCTCTCTCTCTCTCTCTCTCTCTCTCTCTCTCCCTCCCCCACTGCGACTTTCCCATGGCAAAGTTTATACCTTCATTTTAAGCTTTTCTTCCTGCACTCACGCAAAAACTTGGGTCATTTCAATCCCACAATATAATTACCCGTTTCACACTTGCCTGACTGCAACGTCGGAGTCTGCAAACACTGGGGATTGTAGTAGGGGTCGAGGCCATCAATCCCTGACGTTGAGCTGATTTTGCTTTCAAACTAGACACTTTAAAGCCCGATTGGCATTTGATTCCTGGGATCGCTTGCAAGGATGAAACTGGTTTTATATTCTGCCCAACATTAAGAAGATCTGTAAGGACAATAAACAATTTGATTCATCCCATTAAATGTAAATTAGAAGCAACAAATAATTTCAACGTGA
Source organism: Narcine bancroftii (assembly GCF_036971445.1). NCBI lineage: Eukaryota > Metazoa > Chordata > Chondrichthyes > Torpediniformes > Narcinidae > Narcine > Narcine bancroftii. The sequence goes on from NC_091472.1 coordinate 213,048,099, forward strand.
AGAATGGTGAATTCATTTACCTTTTCCAAGTGCTCCCCAAAAAGGTTCCATGAGCTAAAAGATTTGGGAAACCCTGCCCTAAAGGTTAGTTCACCAATCACACAATCTCAAGCAACCACTAAATTAACTTATCCAGCATCTAACAATCCCATAGGTGCTGGATACCAGGGGGTTTTAATGTACAGCAGAGTAAGTGAAAACCCACAACCTGCTGCACGAAGTTCTGGTTGCCACACTTTCGGAAGGATGTGAGAGAGTGAAGAGGAGTTTCACCAGGATATTGGCTGGATTGAAGGCGTTAGTTATAGAGGGAGATTGGATCGGCTAAGCTTGCTCACCATGGACAGGAGACTGAGGGATGACCTGATATGTATACTATATGTAGGAATAGGAGAGGCATAGATAGGGTAGAGAGCCAAAATCATTTTCTCATGCTGGGGGACTCAAAAACAAGAGGAAAGGGCATAGGCCTAAGTTGAGAGGAAAAAGGGGATCTGAGAGGTCACTTTAAGCAGAGAGTGGTTGATACATGGAGATGTCAAGTCATGTTTATTATCATCTGATTGCACAAGTATAGCCCAACAAAACAGCGTTCTCTGGTACTTGGTACAAAATGCACAGACACACAACCAGACATACAGTGAAATAATATATATGCAGGGCAAGTATTCATATTTATAAATAAATAAATTTTGTTTCATGAATATGAAGGGAGGCTCGGTTAGTGTTGTGGTTAGTGCAACACCTTTACAGTGCCAGTGATCGGGACAGGACCGGGGTTCAAATCCCACGCTGTCCGTAAGGAGTTTGTACATTCTCCCTGTCTCTGTGTAGGTTTTCTCCAGCTTCCTCCCACCCTTCAAAACGTACCGGGGGTGTAGGATAATGTAATTGGGCGGCATGGACTCGAGGGCCAAAATGGCCTGTCACTGTGCTGTATGTATGTATATCTAAATTTAAATTTTAAAAATTAGTGTCTCGGGTGGTCAGTGTGAGGAGTTCCTTTGGTCATTCAGCATTTTCTGATACCCCTGGATCTCTTCCCTGAGGGGAGCTGCTGAAAGATGCTATGTGGGGGGTGGAAGGGGTCCTCAATGATTTTTGCGCACCCTCTTCTTCAGATAACGATCCCAGTAGATCATGTCGATGGGGGAATGGAGACTCCACTTGATCCTCTATGCCATTCTTATGGTCCTGTGGATTGATATCCAATCCATTTCTCTGCATGGTAAAATCAGCCAGAATTAGCACACATTCGAACATAGGCTTAAAAAGGCAACGCTTTGTAGTATGCTGTCCAAATGTGCACGTTAATATAATCAATAGGGCACAGATAAGGTAAATAGTAATCATCTTTTTGTCAGGATCAGAGAATCTAAAACTATAGGTCATAAATTTAAGGAGAGAGGGGAAGGGTTTAAAAAGGAGACTGAGCGGCACTTTTTCACATTGAGAGGTGGAATGAGCTGATAGAATTTGTGGTGGGACAGGTAACCTTTAAAATATGTTCATGGATAGGAAAGGTTGAAAGGGATTTTGGGATGCAGGCAGGTTAGGAGGAGAACTTGGTGGCCATGAGCATGAGAGGTTTGTTCCTGTGCTGTAAAACTCTGAATCCAAATGGGATTAGTGTAGAAGGTTGGCATGGCTGCAGTGAGCTGAAGGGGCCTGTTTCTGTGTTGTACAACTATGACAAACCTCCTGGAGTTTCATAAAGATATAACCGGCAGAATAGATCATGGAGAACCAGTCTGGGACTGCACTTGTTGGAATTTAGAAGAATGGGAGGGGACCTTACAGAAACGTACAAAATTATGAAAATTAAGATGGAGCTTAGTAAAATGTTTCCATTGGAGGAGGAGACCAGAACTAGGGTGCATAGCTTCAAGATTCAGGGTAGTAGATTTAGTGCAGAGATGAGGAGGAACTGCATTTCCCAGAGGGTGGTGAATTTGAATTTGTTGCTCTTTGAAGCAGTGGAGATGACCTCATTAAATATGCTTAAGACAAGGTTGGGTAGATTTCTACGTAGTAGGAGAATTTAGGGTTATGGGGAAAAGGCAGGTAGGTGGAGATAAGCCATGATCTCATTGAATGTCGGAACAGGCTCGACGGGCCAGATGACCTACTCCGGCTCCTATTTCTCATGTTTTTAATTGAATTTTCAGTAAGTCCTACTTAAAAAGTTAACACACACAAGATTGGGGAAGTGTATTGGCAATGATTTGAAATTTGTTCAACAGATGGGGAAAAGACAGAAGGAATAGGCATCTCCTTCAGGGTGGGAAGCAATGATCCAGTGAGTTGTACGGAGATCTTGTGCCTGGGCCACAACAATTTACAATATGTGTCAGTGATTTGGATGAGTGATTTAGTATGAGGTTGTAATATTTCTAAGTTGGTCGACCAGACAAAACTGGGTGGGGATATAAGGAGGCAAGTTTAAGTGTGAACCAACTTGTGGAAAGTCCAGTATAAGTGGAGAAACATCATGTTGTAGCAGCTCACCACTAGCCAGGTGAACCGGCCCCACTTGTAAGCCACACGGCGGGACAGCCGGCCAAAATGGCGCCGTCGGGGGTTTTCCTTTCCTTTCAGCACAGGGCTCAAAAGGCCATGCTGGGGGACCACGTGACGCCTGGGTGACGTCAGCACCCTCCAGCGCAGTTCTCTGCCAGGTCCGGGCTGGGAGAATAAGTGCAGCCCAGCAGCCTGCAATAAACTAGTCTGCTCACTGAGCTCAACCCGTGTGGTTGTGTGTCTTCTTTCAGAAGCAGTGTAGCTGCTGCTACAATGTCATAAATCTGGTTGGAAAATTTGGCAGATTCAAATTTTGACAGATTTGGAAATGTTGACATTCAAAAGGATTTTAATGTCATTATTCTTCAGTAACAGAAGGTAAAGATGCAGCCAGCAGGTAGGAGGGCAAGTGACATGTGTGTTTTCAGTGCAAGAGGTTCTGAGTACAGGAGCGAGATGTTTTACTGCAGTTGTACAGAGCAAAAGACCAACTTCTGGAAGAATTTGTATTATCATATGAATGGCATCGCAAAGAAAGCAAGTCTTGCTTCCTCAAGAGTTTGTGGAGGTTTGTTATGTCATCAGAAACTTTGCCAAACTTCTACAGATATTATCCCCTGGAATTTCTGACTCACAATAGCTACCTCTTCCATTTTCCGCTCATCTGCCCTGGCATCCGCCCAGCACACACTCTGTTCTCGCTGCTGCCATCAGGAAGAAGGTTCAGGTGCCACAAGACTCGCTCCATCAGGTTCAGGAACAGCTGCTCCCCCTCCACAATCAGACTCCTCAACAACAAACTCAATCAGGGACTCATTTAAGAGTTTGTTCATTTTTTAAATGAACAACGAAGACTCATCAGTGGCTGTATTTTCAGTCAGTTTGCTCATATTTCTGTCTTTGGTTTACATTACTTTCTTTGAGTACAGTTTAGTTGCCAGTAATTAGAAATCTATTTATTTACTTATTATTTAGACATACAGACTGGTAGCAGTCCATTTCAGCCCACGAGTCCGTGCCACCCAATTTATCCCTAATTAACCTAGAACCCCCGGTATGTCTCGAATGGTGGGAGGGAACCCACGCAGACGCAGGGAGAACGTACAAACTCCTTACAGACAGCACGGGATTCGAACCCCAGTCCAGTCCCGATCACTGGTGCTGTAAAGGCGTTGTGCTAACCGCTGCGCCAACCTGGCCTGCATAAAAAAAGAAGCTCAGGGTTGTATGTGATGTCATCTACGTGCAATAACAATAAATCTGAACTTTGAACTAGGGCAGCATCCATGGAGAGAAATGAACAGTGAGGTTTTAAGTCAAAACATTACTTCAGTTCAGTCTTCATTTAATGACGTTTATTCGAGTGGCACCCTAGGTAAGGCCTATTGACCCTGAAGCAGGGTTTTGACTCATAATGTCGATTGCCCATTTGCTTGCATGGTTTCTGCCCGACCTGTTGAGCTCCTCCAGCAGCTCCACTTGTTTTCTCTGGATTCTGGCATCTGCAATCTCTTGTAACTACAGTTCAACAGGATGTTGGTGAGGCCAAAGTGTGCAGTGTGGGCTCCCTTGCCAAAGGAAAGGTGGAAGGCATAGAGGGAGTGCAACAAAAGGTCACCAGACTGAATCATGGATGAAGGGCACCGTTTGTGGTGCTCCGTCCTTTTCTCGCTTCAGACCCAATGTATTTCAAAGTATTCACCCTTTAGTTGCAAGTTTGTGTCACTAGGTTGATATACAGAGTCTCGCTCATGAAGCTTAGATATCCATAACCAAGGGAGCTCGATCAAGGTCCGGGGCTGCTTCTTATACATTTGTTATCATACCCACCTGCATATCTCTGCCAGATACCCTTGATTAGAGGTTCACAGCTACCTCATTAATATATCGGTCTTGAGCGCCTCAGCATTGATCAACTCACCGCGTAATAAGCAGCCTGGTGCCAGCAGTTCCCTTGCCACCATTGTACACAGAACTTGTCACCATCATACACATAATAAGGATTGTTAAGCCATTAAGAGGTAATTTAAGGCTGTGAATACGTCAACACATGCCCTGATTCTTCTTGCTCTTTTACACAATTCCTCATGGTATTTGTCAGGGGAACACGACCCAGTCCTTATCCTCATCAAGGGCTCAGTCATGGCAAGGGTCACAAACTTCACATCTCCGAGGATCCATCTTGGAGCCTCCATTCACAACGAAGGCTCATCAGTGGCTGTACTTTAGGAGGTGTCTAAGGAGATTCGGAATGTCACCGAAGACTCTCGAAAACTTCTACAGGTGTAGCATGGAGAGCATTCTGGCTGGTCGCATCGCTGCCTGATATGGAGGCACCAACTCTCAGGACAAGAATAAACTCCAGAGGGTTGTTAACTCGGCCTGCGACTTTGCAGGCACCAGTCGTCACCACATTGAGGACATCTACATGAGGTGGGGTCTTAAAAAAGCAGCCTCTCTCCTCAAAGACCCCCCATCACTCAGGCCAGGCCCTCTTCACTCTGCTACCATCGGGGAAAAGGTCCAAGAGCATAAAGACGAGTACTCACAGCACAAAGACAGCCTCTTCCCCGCTGCTATCAGAATCTTGAATAATCAATGAACCAAAGACACTGCCTTACATTTTGTGCACTAATATTTTTATTTTTTAAATAGTAATATTGTAAGATGGATATAATATGAATGTTTGCACTGTGATGGTCTCACAAAGCAAATTTCATGACTTGATCATGACAATAATTTCTAATTCTGACATTGGGTCAACGAAGCCCATATTCTTCAGTTGACAAGTATTAGAGATCTCTTTGAAATGTACAACTGTCTGATCAGGCTACAGACGTGAATGCAATCACAATGTTCCCCTTGACTAAAGGGTCTGGGGGTCACAAATAAGGGACAAGACAATATAGGGATGAGATAAGAAGAAATTCTCTGTCTTGAAAGACTGTAGACACTAATTTGCCGAACAGATTTAAGAAGTGGGGAGCTAGATTTTTAGCCACGAAAGTCATCAGATGGTATGGAGAGAGACCAAAACCCGGTTATTTAAGACCATCAGTGATGATTATGTTGAAAGGCAGACCCAGCTTGAAAGACCCACACATTTCTGTAACTACACTTTCAGAAATAAGTCGCTGGCTCAAATTTGCATTGTAGCATTGTAGAGCTTGTCGAAAGAACCAAAGACTTGTTGATCCAAACCAAGGCTTTTATTAGCAAAAGACAGGAGCTCTTCACAGGTGGCCGACCAGTCCGGAATGATCCGACCTGGCTAGGGACACAACCCTTTAAGGCCCAGACAATAGGCGTGGCTTAGCTCTCAGCCAATCGCTGTAAGCACAGTCTAGATACAGTAACTATATTAACTATGTACATTGGTGATAGATCTGTACTATCACATTCACCCCTTCTTGGAGAACTGACCCTGGAAAAAAAAACAAAAAAAAAACGAGGGAGAGAATGAAAGGAAGGGGTAAGTCAAGGACTGTAGCGGTCAGGGGGTCTGACCATCCGGCATGACCGCCGTGGTGCCGGGATTGGGGTCGCTGGGATGGTGTCGCCAGCGGGCTCGTCGGGTGTGACTGCTCCGTCGCTCAATTCCCCAGTTGTGTTGTCGGCAGGGTGGCCCGGGTTGTTGGGGTGCTGTTGGTCCTTCTTTTGCGGCACGGGGCCTGGGGAATAAAGAGTTGGGGAAGGTTGGGTTGGGGGGTTTGCTGGGTCTACCGCGTGCTAAGCTAGGTCCCGCACCGAAACAGTGTCCTCCCGCCCGTCTGGGAACTCAACGTAGGCGTAATGTGGGTTCGCGTGGAGTAGAGTCACTCGGTCGACCAAGGGGTCATTCTTTGAGCGCCGGACGTGGCGTCGCAAAAGGACGGGGCCAGGGATGGTGAGCCATGCCGGTAGAGTGGTTCCTGATTCGGATTTCCTCAGGAAAAGGAACATCCTTTCGTGGGGGGTGGCATTTGTTGCAGTACATAGGAGGGAGCGGATGGAGTGTAAGGCACTAATGAGAACCTCCTGCCAGTGATAGGTGGGGAGACCTTTAGACAGGAGAGCCAGTGTAACTGCTCTCCATATGATGGCATTCTCCCTCTCGACCTGGCCGTTACCGCATGGGCTATAGCTCGTGGTCCTGCTTGAAGCGATACCACACTCCAGAAGGTACTGTTGCAGCTTCGCGCTCATGAATGAGGACCCCCTGTCACTGTGGATGGAATTGGGGTATCCGAAAATGGTGAAAATACTGTGAAGGGCCTGTATCACTGAGGTGGCAGTGCGGCGGTAGCGTCGAGTGTTCCGCACGGGGGCGAGAGGCGGGCTAACACCATGGTTGCAAGGGTGGGCTGCCCCTTCCGGGTTCGGCGTCTCCGTGACGTCAGGCGTTGCCGTGCAGGGGAGCCCTCGCTCTCATTGGACGAGAGCTCTGGGGAAGAAGAGTTTGAATGGGATAGTGGCGATTGGGCTTCACATGAGGCACTGTGTTTGCTGGCGGCCATTTTAGACCTACAGACTGCAGCAAAGTGGCCCTTTTTAAGGCACTTCTGGCACCTGGCTTTTCTTGCTGGGCACTGGGACCTGCTGTGTTTGTCCCTCCCGCAGAAATAACATTTTGGGTTCGCAGGGGGCAGGGTAGCAGCAGCCGACAGCCGTCAGTGGTAGGGTAGAAGGGCACTCTACTCACATCAGAACGTGGGGTCCAGTCCCTAGAGAACTCGTTGGACTTTAAGGCTACATCCTCCATTGTGATTGCAATCCGGGCCACGTCCTTTAGTTTTTCTAAAGATTGTGTTAGTGACATTATATCAATGCAAATTCATGAAATGCTAAAGCAGTGGTTCTCAATCTTTTTCTTCCCACTCACATACCACTTTACCTATGCCATGGGTGCTCTGTGATTAGTAAGGGATTGCTTAAGGTGGTCTGTGGGTGGGAAGGGAAGGTTGAGAATCTTTGCTCTAGGCCCAATTGTTACTGAAAGATTTTGCTTGAGAAAAATTTCCTTTGGAATTCCGAAAACGTGCACAGAACGAGTCAATGTGAGGGACGATTAAAACAGTGGTTTTCAAACTTCCCACCCACATCCCACCTTAAGCAACCCCTTACTAATCACAGAGCACCGATGGCAGAGGGAATACTTAAAGTGGGATGTGAGTGGAAAGCAAAAGGTTGAGAACCACTCGCTAAAGTCTGCAGACGCTGTGATCATAGTAAAAGTGCAGAGCAACGCTGGAGGACGTCTTGCAGCGTCCATGGGAGGTGAAAATATATTACCAATGTTTAGAGCCTGAACCCTTCCTCAAGGCCCGAAAAGTCAGTAATATACCTGTGGTGATATGTTTCCTCCATTGTTTGTAGTTATTGTTGGTTACTGTATATATGGAGATGGCCCACCCACTGATGACTCATACCCTATGACTCCTCCCCCGTGGTCCTGGGCCATAAAGGTCGAGCCACCTCTCCCTTCCCTCCATTCCTATACCTGGATCCGGACCAGCCAGGTTCTTCTGTATATTAAAGCCTATCGTTCCCTTCACTTAGTCTTGGTGGTTACTGGTAGTGCAGACCGCAGATCCCATCTCACTGACAAAAGGCAAAGGAGGAAAAACCCAACACCCAACCCCAACCAACCAATTTTCCCCTGCAGCCGCTGCAACCGTGTCTGCCTGTCCCGCATCGGACTTGTCAGCCACAAACGAGCCTGCAGCTGACGTGGACTTTTACCCCCTCCATAAATCTTCGTCCGCGAAGCCAAGCCAAAGAAGAAGACTACAATACCTTTACCTCCCATAGATGGTGTGAAACTGGCTGAGTTCCTCCAGCCTTTCTGTGTTTTGACTTCAGTGTAAATTGATGTCCGCTGTTGTTTTTGCTTTGCAAAATGTGGGGGGGGGGGGCGGTGGGGGGAGTGCGGGAAGCAACATTAAAACTGAACTTCACTCTCAACAATTCACAAATAAAGTGAAAGCGTTAAAAATAAATTCATCTGTTAGGTACAGAACGCAGCATTTTAGGGACAGCAATCTTCTCAGTAGCAACTGATAAAGAAGGGAATAGTAAGACTCCGATGCCTCCAAAAGACATGAGACCACCTAGCGAGAGACACTGTCTGTCAACGGTATTTAAATTGAAAGGTTTTGAGACTCCCGTGAGCCCATTGTGCTGCGAACAGATGGAGTCCACTTGCACTCTCGGGAGAGAGAGGGAGAATCACACAGGAATTACCTTAACTGTTGAAAGGTGATTCTGTCTCTATATCTCAACAGAATGTACCTTAATTACAGGTTTCATTGGTCTCCCTCTGATTTTGGGTAGCAAGGAAAGAAAGAACGTTGAAAGGCTTTATTGACATCAAAAGCTCGTGAAGAGCTGCACAGCAAATGAAATTTTACGTTATTGCTGTAACTCAGGATTCACAGCAGAAAATGCATTCGCACCAAAATCTCACAAAAGGCAAAGAGCAGATCGCCTGCATTACTGGTTTAGGGGTGTAAATGGGGCAGGACATTGGAAGGACCCTCAGGTTCTTTCACTCAGAAGTGAAAGGGCACATAAAGATTTGGTTTAGAGTTTCCTCTAAAAGGGTCTGGAGTTCAAATGTGCATGCTCCCTGGGACCTGGGTACCTGACCTGAGCCCAATGGGATTCCACAATTCCGGTCGGATGGTGAGTTAAAAAAAAAATAAGTTGTCAGGCTTAGTTGAGTTTGGGTTTATTATTTTTTAAAATCTTGCACAGTGGCTCAGTATGTTGGGATGTGACAGGGTTTACTGGCAGCTAATAGCCTTGTGCATGCAGAGAGCACGGGAAGTGGTTCACACTTCTCAATGGGTGGCCCCTCTGCTAAATCTGCCAGCAGTTTGGGTTTGGGTGGGGGTGTGGAGGGTCGGATATCAAAAATTATCAGCAGTCCTTGATTTTGGATTGGATTATTTGGATGAAGAAGTTGTCTTGGGGTTGGGCTCTGATCTTACACGCAAGAGAAACTGATACAAATCCTATACCAGCTCTGGAGTTACAAAACTGGCATTTTGCACTTTGGATCTTACTGCTGGATGAAAATTGGAAATGGAAATGCGACTTCATCTTGCACTAGTTTTAAAAAGTCCATGAAATCTCCTCTTCATGTTTGTATTTATATTTGTCTGTCAGCCAGCTTCACAAAGGTAGTGGTCATCGACTCTGAAATGGGATTTGATTCCACAAACACTTTCCTCAAAAGGGAAGGGGCTACTTTGACATTTGGGGCAGTTAGAGTCTGTATCTTGGAATGGGCTGGCAGAAGGGTTGATCGAAACAGTTACAATTATGACTTTAAAAAGATATTTAGAACATACAGTAAAACCCCTGTTATCTGGAATTCAAGCAACTGGTAGCCCCAATCATCCGATAAAAAAATCATTGGGGAAAATAAATAGGTAAAAACTACAGAAGTTTAAAATTGGCACACCGTTAGTTCGCCAATCATGCAACAAGCAATTCACTTATCCGGCATCTACCAATTCCCATAGGTGCCGGATAATGGGTTTTTAACTGTATGTATGGATCGGAAGGCTGTAGTAGGATATGAGATTGGAGCAGCTATACGTTACCTGGTATACACATACAATGAAAAGAACACACTCTCTCGCTCTTCAGTACAAAATGGAGTTGACCCTCTTTATTCTTCTCAGCCTCAACAACTCTTTCTTCATCCCACAAAACACCACCCTGCCAACTCCCACCCCGATCTTTTCATTGGTTCTCTGCCATACAGGTGATCGCGATGCTCTTAATCTCCTCATTTTGCACTCATGCTCCATCACAGTGTATGCAGACCCCCGTTCTGACCTGCGCATGCTCTCTTGTTGTCGCCCTGAATATGTCACCAGCAACGACCAGCACTGATCCCAAGGCAGGTAAGTACGTGACAGCCCCCCCCCACCCCGCCCCTCAGCCTTCGAGCCATGCGAGCAGGCGATTGATGGGATCTGTCCCTCTATGTAACAGTCTGGAAAGGCGGACAATGTATGCCCAGACTGGCAGGGGTGTGACTGTTCATTTGACGTTAGCAGCCACAAAGAAAATGGACCGTTGATATACACCACCTTCACCCCATCAATGGAGAACGTGTCAGCTTTCCCTTTTCTGTCAATCAAAGTTTTTGGGTGGCGTTGTGGGACCTCATCAGGTCCATCGTAAGGGTTGAAGTGGTCTGCGAACAGCATCATGTCGAAGGAACACGTGTGCAGTGTGACAAGTCATCCGGCAAATGCACTGCAGGTGATGTATGTTGCCTGGGTGTTGGTCTGAGCAACCACATGCTTCCCAAAAACAGTCAACATAACTCACTGGATTACAGAGCACTGTCCCTGGACTTGGAGTCACAAACTTTCTGGCAAAGTCAGAGTGGTGCCATATACCATTTCTTCTGCTGAACATCCAAGGTCTACTTTTATGGCAGTACGTACGCCAAGGAAGGACCATGGGTAAACACTCACTCCACTGAGATACATCGCCACCCACTGTCAATGCTACTTTCAACGAGGCTGCTGACCTAAGGATGGTAGGCCATACTCCAAATGTTCAGTGAGAGCTCAGAACAGCGCCAACTCAAACTGAGACCCTCTGTCCAGCATAATGGTCCCCAGAACTCCAAAAGACAGAACCGAGTGATTCATGGAAGGCAGAGCCTCAGGTAAACCAAATTTCATCTTCTAACTTGTCAGACTTGAAGATGGGAGGGAGGGAAGGGGATAGGAAGGAGAGAAATGGGAGAGGAGGGAGGGAAGGGGAGAAGGAGGGGAGAGGGAAGGAAGAGGAGAGGGAGGGAGAGGAAGGGAGAGGCAGCAGGGAGGGAGAGGAAGGGAGAGGCAAAAGGGAGGGAGGGAAGGAGAGGAGGAAGGGAGAGAGAGGAGGGTGATGGCGGGGAGGGGGGAGGAGGGGTTTGTGAAAGGAGGAGGTCGTGGAGGATTTGAGTGTGGATTTGGACGTGGAGGGCATGGAGCACACAGCTATGGGTGCTCTCATTCCACCTAATGTCAAAACCTGGCTACGCCACTGGGAGTCGACCTTCTTTATTCTTCTCAACCACTGTAATTCTTTTTTTTCATCCCACAAAACAGAACCCTACCAACCCCACCCCCCCCCCCCCGCCCCAACCTTCTCATTGGCTCTCCGCCACACGGGTGATCACAACACTCTTAACCTCCTCCTCTTGCGCTCATGATCCACCACAGTTGTACGTAAGCCCCCGCTCTGACCCACACATGCCCATGACTACTCCCGCGTGTCATTCTGGTGAATGGCATTGCTCCAACTGCAGGCAAGTACGCGACTGCGACAAGATAAACACAACAAATGGAACCAGAATAAAGTGAAGGTCAAGGTTCCATTCTTTCTTTGGCTTGGCTTCGCGGACGAAGATTTATGGAGGGGGTAAAAAGTCCACGTCAGCTGCAGGCTCGTTTGTGGCTGACAAGCCCGATGCGGGACAGGCAGACATGGTTGCAGCGGCTGCAGGGGAAAATTGGTTGGTTGGGGTTGGGTGTTGGGTTTTTCCTCCTTTGCCTTTTGTCAGTGAGATGGGCTTCTTCAAAGGAGGTTGCTGCCCGCCAAACTGTGAGGCGCCAAGATGCATGGTTTGAGGCGTTATCAGCCCACTGGCGGTGGTCAATGTGGCAGGCACCAAGAGATTTCTTTAGGCAGTCCTTGTACCTTTTCTTTGGTGCACCTCTGTCACGGTGGCCAGTGGAGAGCTCGCCATATAACACGATCTTGGGAAGGCGATGGTCCTCCATTCTGGAGACGTGACCCATCCAGCGCAGCTGGATCTTCAGCAGCATGGACTCGATGCTGTCGACCTCTGCCATCTCGAGCACCTCGACGCTAGGGATGAAAGCGCTCCAATGGATGTTGAGGATGGAGCGGAGACAACGCTGGTGGAAGCGTTCTAGGAGCCGTAGGTGGTGCCGGTAGAGGACCCATGATTCGGAGCCGAACAGGAGTGTGGGTATGACAACGGCTCTGTATACGCTTATCTTTGTGAGGTTTTTCAGTTGGTTGTTTTTCCAGACTCTTTTGTGTAGAAACATACATGAAATTCCTTAACTTTGTCTCCCGTAAGAAATGAGGACCCAGCGAGGAACAACCAGTGCTCTAACCACTGACACTGAGCTGTTGGAGCCAAATACAAACTTAGTTCACATGGATGGATTGGGCTGAAGGGCCTGTTGCATTCTCTGTGACTCTAGACAGTGGGCCTCAGTCATAATGGTTTCATGAAATCAACATCATCAACCAATAGTGCTGGGACTGAATTATCAGTTAGGGTCGGTAAAAACTGCTTTGTTCCCTCCACCTAGAGGTTTTTCAAAACTGTATACGATCATCTGTTCTCACCTGACTTTTATTGAATCTTTGTACTTTTCAAACATTGCACATTCAAGTGCAAAGGACTTATTTCAATTTCAATTTGAACATACAGCACGGTAACAGGCCCTTGAGCGGTAACCCAGGCCGCTCAATTACACCCAATTGACCTACAGACCCCGGTACATTTTTGAACGATGGGAGGAAACCGGAGCACCTGGAGAAAACCCACGTAGACGTGGGGAGAACGTGCAAACTCCTTATGGACAGCGAACCCAGCTGTAACAGCGTTGTGCTAACCACTAGGCTAAACTGTGACATCTTCATATGCAATGGTTTGTTTTAAAAAAAACTTATCCTGAAATGTCTTTGTGCAACTTCAATTAAACTCTGTTGATTCTAATAGTTTTACAGGTTCTAGTTACAAATGATGCAAGTGGTGGTTGGAAAGATGAATGGAGAATAAATTAGGATAATGTCGTCAGATACCCTTCGGAAGAAGGCGCTGATGTGTGTTTATCATACAGACTTTCAATGCAATAACCATATAACCATATAACAATTTACAGTACGGATTACACGATGGAAAACTGGCAACAGGAAGTGAATCTGATAATCACTGCAAGAGCAACGATGGTGTCCCTGAATTTACAGATTGTATTGGAATGGAACTTATAGAGGGAATATAGCAGGAAATGAAGCCCACAGGCTTGAGTTCTCCCTGTGTTGATTAACGTTCCTTTTACTGTCACGTAATAAGACGTAAAAATGTAACATACCTGATCGACTTCAACTTTTGCCTGCCATAAGGCAAACAAAGAGTCGCCAAGAGCATCACCTGATGCCCCTAACAATATGAGGAAGAGAAGCAAAAGAGAGTCCCTTCAGATACACTGAGTGTCCGTGGATTCACCTCCAGCAGCCTCTGCAGATGGCCCACGTGATGTGTGATAAAACCTTTGAGCTGGACAGATGGGAATAAGCCACATCTCGATGAAATTTAGTAGATAGTACGACCTTGTCCACAGAGGAGATCGATCTGTCGTATGCCTTCTCCACTGCTCGATGTAAACAGGATGAACAATTCCCCACATTCCACCTGGGCAGTCTACAACCCGATGGTATGAACATGGAATTTTGCTGGAGGAACTTGATAAACAATTTTGATTTGAAATGTCAATAATTATTTTTCTCCTACTGATGCTGCTTGACCTGCCAAGTGCTAAAGAATGCACTAAATTTTCCGTCAGGATTTATCACAATTCTGTAAACTGCGGGCTTCAGTCAAGCTAGTGGAGTTGTTCAAGTGAACCGGTGCGGACTCGAGGGGCGACATGGCCTGTTTCCAAGCTGTAAACAGTTATATGGATGTGAATGATTCCCTTCTCTCTTACCCTTGCCATGTTCTTTCCCCATTCTTATGTCCCCTCCCCTTTGTTTCTGTCACCTTCCACCCCCATCTCCCCCATCCTCTCTTCTTCCCATCATACTCTGCCACACTTTGGTTCATTTCTAGTGTCTATACCATCAACACTGGGGAGTCAGCAGCATCCTGCAGCTGCACTTGGGGCGTTCTGGAAGACCTGTCTTGGATCCCACCCACTGCCTTGTGGGCAAAGCCTCTTTGGGCAAAGGCTAAGAGCCAATAAACTCTGAATTAAAGCTACCTGCTGCCTTGCAGGTTTTGCTTCTTTAGGCTAGGAAAAGACAGCTCTGACTTCAAATCCCCGGGCTTGGCTTGTCCAGCCGTTAGTACCTGGAAAGGGCCTAAGCTATGGGCAAATAGCACATGTCATTCGGGCAGCAGGGGCTGGTGGCTGTGATAGAGCATGGGAAACTGTTTCCATAGCGGTCTGCGGCAGCACACAGTGGGCGAAGGATTCGAAAGGACAACAGCCAGAGAGCACAGTCTTGGAACAGACCACTGCGGGGCAATCCCAAGTCACTCAGGCTGTTGTGCCTCACACTCTGCCAGGCTCAGTGGTGTGAGACCCAGAAGGAGGCATTTGTCCTGGGCAAGCACTCACCTCCAAGTCCTTGCCCTGGCACACGGTGCCTAAAGCTGAAAAGCTACAAGGCACCGTGCTCATCTTCGCTTGTGAAGGGTTGGGTCATGGATGGATGAGACCATCATTGTCCCCCTGAAAACATACCAGGGGTGTAGATTAATTGGGTGTAAATGGGGCAGCAAAGACTCATGGGCCGAAATGGCCTATTACCATTTTTTTTTTTAAATTAATATTTTTTTTGAAGACTTTATTTAAAATTTTATAACATGAATACAATAGAGAATTACATTTAAAGAAAAATTTTAAAAAAATTAAAATGGTATGATTACAATAATAAATCAGAAAACTACACAAATAACCCCCCCCCCCGTTAATTGTAACACAATATTAGTAATCTAACTTAAAATTAGTCCAGCCCTCCCCCCCAAAATAAAGAGTGAAGAGTTAATAAAATTAACAATATTATATATGAAAAAAAAATGTATTAATCCTCCCTAGTAAACCCAAAGGTAGATCCCTCCACCTAATCAAATCTAATTTAATCCTTTTTATTAAAGGAAGATAATTAATTGAGTATAATTCTTGAAATTTCGTATTAACATTAATTCCTAAATATTTAATTTATAATATTTTTATACACTGAATAATCATCTTTACAAATTGGCAAAATTTCACTTTTAGCCCAATTTACTTTATAACCAGATAATTGGCCATAAATTTCTAAACATTCTTGAATTGCAGGTAAAGAAGTATTCGGATCCACCAAATATAATTAAAAATCATCAGCAAATAAATTAATCTTGTATTCCTCATTCAGAACTCTCATACCTTTAACATTTTCATTTTGACGTATTAATTGTGCTAAAGGTTCAATAACTATAGCAAATAAAGCAGGTGACAATGGACATCCTTGTCTAGTAGATCTTGTCAAACTAAAAGATTCTGAAATTTGCCATTAACAGTAATTCTAGCCTTGGGGCTATTATATAAAGCCTTTATCAATCCAATAAATGAAGAACCAAAACTAAATTTCTCAAGTACTTTGAACAGAAACTTCCATTCCACTCTATAAAAAGCCTTTTCTGCATCCAATGAAACCACTATTGGATAATTCAACTGAAATTTAGATTTATTTATCAAGGTTATTAACCGTAAAATATTATCTGACGCATACCTATTTTTTATAAATCCCGTTTGATCACCATGTATAATTTTAGGGAGATATTGAGCTAATCTATTAGCCATAATTTTAGCTACAATTTTATAATCTACATTTAACAATGATATTGGTCTATAAGAAGAAACCTGTAAAGGGTCTTTATCTTTTTTTGGTATAACCATAATTATTGCGTTAGAACAAGACTCAGGTAATTGAAAAGTATTATAAGTTTGTTGTAATACATCCTTATATATAGAAGATACATCAGCATAAAAAACTTTATAAAACTCTATAGAAAACCCATCTTCACCAGGTGCCTTTCCATTCGGCTTATCTCTTATTGCCATTTCTATTTCATCGTCTGTAAAAGGTTTATCTAACTCTTGTCTATCTTCTTGATTCAATTGTGGCAAGTTAATATTTTTCAAGAAAGAATCTATTGCGTCTCCAGTTACACCTTTACATTCTGAAGTATACAATTGTTTATAGAAATTACAAAATTCCTCATTAATCTCCTTTTGATTAAAAGTAATACCTGATTTCTTTCTAATCGCTGGTACAATCCTAGATAATTGTTCCTTTTTTAATTGCCATGACAAAACTTTATGAGCTTTCTCACCCCATTCATAAAACTTATGCTTAGTTCGATTCATTAAACATTCAAACCGATATGTTTGTAATTCATTATATTTAAATTTTAAATTAGTTAACTGATTCTTTTGGGTTTCAGTAGCATGTTTTTGAAATTCTTTTTCAGTAGCAGTTATCTTTTTCTCTAAGTGTTCAATCTCTTTAATTCTCTCCTTCTTTACTTTAGAGGCATAACTGATAATTTGGCCTCGCAAAAAAGCTTTCATTGCATCCCATAAAACAAAATGACTAGAAACAGAATTACAGTTAATACCAATAAAAATTTCAATTTGCTATTTTAAAAAACTAATAAATTCTGGTTTTTGCTGTAGCATAGTATTAAATCTCCATCTTGAAGCTTTCTGAACATCTTGTGAACTCAAATATTCTAATAATAGTAATGAATGATCCGAAACCAATCTAGCTTTATACTCCACAGATGTAACCCTATCCTCCAAATGTGCTGATATTAAAAAATAATAAATTCTAGAAAAAGAATT
This sequence comes from Narcine bancroftii, assembly GCF_036971445.1. Lineage (NCBI taxonomy): Eukaryota > Metazoa > Chordata > Chondrichthyes > Torpediniformes > Narcinidae > Narcine > Narcine bancroftii. The sequence goes on from NC_091472.1 coordinate 213,065,264, forward strand.
ATGTCGCGATGAATAAAAAGAAAAATCTTTCTCTATAGGATTAACTCTTCGCCACATATCAATTAAATTCAAATCTGCCATCATATTAGTCACTTGGATTGCCATCTTAGACTTCTTCATTACTCTTGGGTACTTATCCGATAAAAGCTCCAATACCTCATTCAAATCTCCCCCAATCATCACATTAGAGTTCGATTGTCCAAGTAATAAAGACATATCCACAACAAAAACTGTATCTTCAACATTAGGAGCATAAACATCAAGCAAAGTCCATGCCTCATTAAAGATTGTACAATTTAATTTTAATAATCTTCCACCATTTTTCTCTTCGTTCTGTAACTGGAATGGTAGATTATTGTGTACCAAAATTGCCACACCTTTTGCCTTAGAATTAAACGAAGAATAAAAAACTTGCCCAACCCATTCACGTTTGAGTTTCAAATGTTCCTTATCTGTTAAATGAGTTTCCTGTAAAAAAGCAACATCTACTTTTAATTTTTTTAAATAAGCAAGTACCTTCTTACGCTTAATATGATTATTTAAACCCTGAACATTAAGAGAAACAAACTTCAATTTAGACATTTCTTACACTCAAGAAAAATTAATATTTATCATATTGCAGCACCTTCAGCCTTTGTCTAATCCACCCCTGAGTGACTCACCTTCCTCCATCTGACCCCTTAGTTTTTCTTGTCTCTCTCTCTCTCTCACTCTCTGCCTCTTTCTGCCACCTGCCACATCTTCTGCCTCTGACTGTCATATTTCACCAATAGCGTAGATGTCCCAGGGGCCATTTTCAATTCCTCCATCCCACTGACATGCCAGTCCATGGACTCATGCACTGCCAGACTGAGACTGCCCACAAATTGGCATTCATATCGACTTCTCCGGTTTCTGTTAAAACCATGTCCATCTCCTTTCCTCTAGTTCTGTTTCTCTCTCTCCTCTCTTCCCTTTTCCCTCCGTCTCCTTTCACAGAGCCAAAATTAATTCTCACCGTTCCTCTTATCATACCCAATGAACACCTTTTGTGTGTTGTTCTGGACTCTTTCCCCTCCCATTCTCCCCCCTCCTTTCCCTCCCCAGTTTTTATTCAGACGCATGCCTGCTTTTTTGCCCGTACCTTCAAGTCAAGTTTATTGTAATCATAATTTTACAAGTACAACCCAATGAAACAGTGTTCTTTGGTCCTTGGTGCAAATCCTGCAGACACACAACTAGACACAACACACATACAGACAAGCAATACATATGCAGTTCAAGTATTTTATCTATATAAATAAATAAATACACATATGAGAGTCGGATGGTTGATGCGAGCAGTTCCTTTGGTCAATCAACATTCTCACAATCTGTGGGAAGAAGCTGTTCCTCAGCCCACTGGTGCTGGCTCTGATACCCTGTATCTCTTCTCCAATGAGAGCATCTGAAAGATACTGTGTGCAGGATGGAGGGGTCCTCAATAATTTTACATGCCCTCTCCAGACAATAATTCCAGTAGATCACATCAATGTTGGTGGGGAGGTGGGGAAAGAAGACTGTTATGCCTTCCTGACATGTGAGGAGATGTTGTGTGTCCATGATAGGTCGCTACTTAAGTGAACTCCAAGTAACTTGGTACTCATAATCAGTGACAAATTATGTTATATTTATATTGTATATAGATATGTTTTAAAGGAGAAATTTGTGGCAGGTTTTTTTTAGTGTAGATCACATACAAACACTTCAAAACAGATCTCATTTAAAATTCCAGAGCTCTGCTCAAGCCAGACAATCCAGGCTCTGGGTACCTTTGCAAAAACTTTGAAGAATGCTTATAAGGACTTCACAAGTAGATGTTATTTGGACATGCTGTGGAGTAATGGATTATTATTTTGGAAAGCAACAGATCAACAAACTTGGAAGATTAGGTCTGGAGCCGCAGTCTGTCTGAGTGCAGTTGGTTGTTCAAAGAGGGTCATGTAGTTTTCTCTGAGTGAGAGAGTGAGATAGAGAATTCATTTCTACACTTCAGCAGCAGCAGCTGGGACTGGAACAGGACAAGCTGGCAAGCTTATGGAAAAGCCCAATTTTGAAGATGGGTTGTGAGTGCTTAGTTCAGCCTGGTCAAAGCTAAGTGGTCCATTCAAGAGGAGAGGACTGGCTGCCTAATGTTTCACTTGAAATAAGGGAAACAAAAAGGATCTCTGTGGTGACCTGAAAAAAAGAGGTCATCATCTGGAAAACCCTGATGGTGCAAGACCCTGGCTGATCTGAAGGAATCAGTTGTGGGTGTCCAATGAGCAACAAATCTCTCTCTGAAAACTGACAAGAACCTTCCTGAGCGGTAACCATTTACCTTTCAAGACTGGTGAACTTCATAAATGTTAAATTCTGTGCACAGAATAAGAATTGCCTGCAACCAGTGAATTTGGAGGAATGAGAAATGAGATTGGACTGTGAACCAAAGAACTTTTGTTGAACTTACACACAAATAACTTTCACGTGCGCTTAGAATTATAAGGGGGGGTTAATAGTAATAAGTTAAAGTTTGATCCTGTTTTCATGTTTAAAGATAATTAAAAGGAACTTTTGTTTAAGAAACCATTTGTCTTGGTGAATATCTATTGCTGCTGGGTTTTGGGGTCCTCTGGGCCCATAACAATACATGCTCCAGAGTTGGTCATGAGTTTGAAACCCAATCAAGGTACACAGTCTAGCCTGACTCTTCAGCGGAATGCACAAGTAGTTATCATTATGTAGAGATTTATCCTGCCCTCTCGGGGTGAAAAAGATTTGAATGCGCAGTTTAAACAAAGATCACTAAAATGGAGAAGCTAGTTGTTTGGAGGTAAACAAGAAAGTCTGGTGAGGTGCAACACACATACGTGCTGGAGAAATTCAACAGGGTTTTGGGGTCCTCTGGGCTCATAATACCCGAAACATCCATATAACCATATAACCACTTACAGCACAGAACAGGCCAGTTCGGCCCTACTAGTCCATGCCGTAACAAATCCCCACCCTCCTAGTCCCACTGACCAGTACCTGGTCCATACCCCTCCAGTCCTCTCCTATCCATGTAACTATCCAGTCTTTCCTTAAATGTAACCAATGATCCCGCCTCGACCACGTCTGTCGGAAGCTCATTCCACATCCCTACCACCCTTTGCGTAAAGAAATTTCCCCTCATGTTCCCCTTATAATTTTACCCCTTCAATCTTAAACAATGCCCTCTAGTTTGAATCTCCCCCACTCTTAACTGAAAAAGCCTATCCACGTTTACTCTGTCTGTCCCTTTTAAAATCTTAAACACCTCTATCAAGTCCCCTCTCAATCTTCTACGCTCCAGAGAAAAAAGCCCTAATCTGCACAACCTTTCCCTGTAACTCAAACCTTGAAATCCTGTCAACATTCTCGTGAACCTTCTCTGCTCTCTCTCTATTTTGTTTATATCTTTCCTATAATTTGGTGACCAAAACTGTACACAGTACTCCAAATTTGGCCTCACCAATGCCTTGTACAATTTCATCATAACCTCCCTACTCTTGAATTCAATACTCTGATTTATGAAGGCCAACATTCCAAATGCCTTCTTCACCACACCATCTACCTGAGTATCAGCCTTGAGGGTACTATTTACCACAACTCCTAAATCCCTTTGTTGCTCTGCACATCTCAATAGCCTACCATTTAATGCATATGACCTATTCAGATTTGCCTTTCCAAAATGTAACACCTGTATTAAATTCCATCAGCCATTTCTCAGCCCACACCTCCAGCCTTCCTAAATCACCTTTTAATCTACAGTAATCTTCCTCACTGTCCACAACACCATCAATCTTTGTATCATCCGCAAACTTGCTTATCCAATTCTCCACCCCTACTTCTAGATCGTTAATATATATAACAAACAATAGTGGACCCAGGACCGATCCCTGAGGAACTCCATTAGTCACCGACCTCCAATTGGACAAACAATTTTCTACCACTACTCTCTGACACCTCCCATCCAACCATTGCTGAATCCATTTCACTACCTCCTCATTTATACCTAATGCCTCCACCTTTTTTTCCTAACCTCCTATGGGGAACTTTGTCAAAAGCTTTACTAAAGTCTAAATAGACAACATCCACAGCTTTCCCTTCATCAACCTTTTTTGTAACCCCCTTGAAAAACTCAATCAGGTTTGTCAAGCATGATCTACCCCTGACAAAACCATGCTGATTACTCCCTATCAATCCCTGTACCTCCAAATATTTGTAAATACCATCCCTCAGAACACTTTCCATCAACTTACCCACCACAGACGTCAGACTCACAGGCCTATAATTCCCAGGTTTACATTTAGACCCTTAAACAGCGGAACCACATGTGCCACCCTCCAATCCTTTGGCACTACCCCCGTGGCCAGTGACATCCTAAATATCTCTGTTAATGGCCCCACTATCTGTCCACTAGCCTCCCTGAGTGTCCTTGGGAATATTTTGTCCGGTTCCGGAGATTTATCCACCTTTATCTTTTTAAACACAGCCATCACTACCTCCTCAGATATATTACATCAGTAATATATCTTTATTTCCTATGAGACCGGCTGAATTCCTCCAGCATTTACTGTGCGATTTCACCTTACCGTGGTCCACTAATTCCACACCAGCCCCTCACACCAGCTCCTCACACTTCGTCCTCCATGCAGTGGCTTCTCTTCTCCACATCCCCCGTCCTAATGAAGGGTTCTAGCCCAAAATGTCAGATGTTTATTTCCTCCCACAGATGCAGTGAGTTCCTTCAGCAGATTGGTTTATTTCACTCTAATTTCCAGCGTATGCAGTCTCCTGTGAGTCTTCTGTAAAAGTTCATCGTCTATCTCCCAGGGTAGGGGAATCAAAAGGGCATAGATTTAAGATGAGAGGGGAAAGATTTAAAAGGGTCCTGAGGGGCACCTTTGTCATACAGAAGGTGCTGAGTGTATAGTACAAGCTCCTGGAGGAAGTGGTGGAGATGGAGGTTGGAGAGATGTGGTCTGAACAACTTGGTCAGTGTGTTCAAGTTGGGCCGAAGGGTCTGTTCCTGGATTGTAATACTCTATGACCAGACTATGCTGAATAAAGATCTTTGGCTGGAAGAGTTAACTTTTTCACTCTCCCTGGACCTGCTGAGTAATTCTAGCGTTTTCTGTATTTATTTCAGATTCCCCCCCTCCCCCCCACCACCCTGCAATATTTTGCTGGCGAGGTAATGCAAGTCATCATTGTTCATGCTTAATCTCTCAATGTTGTAAGCTATTGGATCGAAATGGACCTGTGCCAGGAATTAAGGGACTTCATTAAACAAAAGTTACATGAATCCTGCAGTGAGCTTTTGACAGCACACATGACTATACTGATGGGTTAAAAGGCCTCAAATGTTTTGCATAATTATGGGAACTAAACTGGAACATGGGCAGATGATCTTCATAAATTTTTAATTCTTTTAATGGGCCTCATGTGAACAATATTGTGAGTCCATCTGGCTGCTGGTCTGGCCGTCTAATTCTCTGCATTCTCCTGCTGTCTAGCCTTGTTTTGTTCATGTGTGCCAGCTACACCAGTACAGTAACTTCTCACAATCTATCTTTAATTGATATTTGCATTTGGATTTTCTGACTAGACCCCATTCTCCAGCTGAGCTTAGAGTTTTGAATATTTGCTGCATAAACATTAATGTAATGAGGGGCCGAGATGGCCTAGTACTGTTATAATTAAATATAAAGGGGGAAACTTTTTTTTGCTGACATTCTCCCCTATACAAACAAGCTGAACTCCATTGTCAAAAGCATCCTCACAATATGTTTCATCCTCTTGTTATGCAGACACTTGCTCAAATCAGGGTATGCACTTTCTAGCTGTTTGTAGGTGTCAGCCGTGGCTCAAAGGGTAGAGTCACTTCCTGAGTTGGGAGGATATGAATTCACCTCCTGTTCCAGCCTAAACCTCAGGCTGTAATTCCCAGCACATTATGAAGGCAGAGCAGTGATAACTCTCAGAGGGAACATTAAATCAACAATCCCTCTGACCTTGACCAAAGGCTCAGGCCCAAAATTATGGTTATGTATCTTTACTATATAAAGAATCCTGCTGAGTTTCTCCAATAGTTGTGTGAACAAACCCCTCGGACTTCAGCTCTCTTTGGTGAAGGTGAAAGATACCATGACAGAGCTTCCTGTTCTCATAATCCCAGGATAATATTGTTCCTCCTCATCTCTGTAACCTCCTCCAGTCCTACGATGTTTTAATTCCATTATTTTCTAACCTTTTGTACCACTCTGAACTCCATCACCCCACTAATGGCCATGCCTCTGGATTGAAACATGGCTCCCTTGGCAAGTAATTTTGGCAGCATTACCTTTCTTTCCTCCTTAAAATGTATCTCTCTGTCCTGAATCTTATTCAATTTCCCTCATGGTTTAATTGGCTTGGTGTCAAATTTAGTTTACTGGCACTGTGGGGAACATAAGAACATAGGAAATAGGAGCAGAAGTTGGCCATCCGGCCCATCAAGCCTGCTCCAGCATTGAATGAGATCATGGTTGATCTGATGTTAGGCTCAACTCTACCTTCCTCCCTTGTCCCCATATCCCTTAATTCCCCTACTGTATAAACTTAAGACAAGTTTATTTACTGAGGTCGTCTCCACTGCTTCAATGGGCAGTGAATTCCACAGATTCACCATCCTCTGGAAAAAGCAGTTCCTCCTTATCTCTTCCTAAATTTACTCCCCTGAATCTTGAGGCTATGTCCCCAAATCTAGTCTCCCCCACCCATAAAAACAATTTACCTATCTATCTTATCTACTCCTTCCATAATTTTATATGTTTCTAGAAGATCCCCACTCATTCTTCTAAACTCCAGTGAGTACAGTCCCAGACAACTCAACCTGCCCTCATAGGATAACCCCCTCATCTCTGGAAACCTCCTCTGCACCACCTCCAAAGCCAGTTCATCCTTCCTCAAGTAAGGAGACACAGTCTCCAGATGTAGAAGTCCATTGAGATGTTATCAAACGCTGCTGGTCCTAGAAAGAAGGTACTTCTGACAGTATGTGGAAGCTTTTCCAAGTGGATCAAAGGGGAAGATGGCAAGTTGAAGGGAGAGTTATAGACTTGGCATTGTACAGAGTTCCAGAACAATTGACACAGACAAATACATCGTAATGTCTCATCATTCTAAATGAAATCCTGCCTTTGCTGCTTTCCTTAATTGAGATTTCAGATTTCAGATTTATTGACAGAACATAGATGATATCATATACAACCCTGAGATTCCTTTTTCCTGCAGGCAAGGCAGTATTTCCACTAATTGGTAATGCAAAAAATAAACTGTACATAGTGTAAATCACGTAAACAAATAAAGAACTGTAAACAGATAACAAATGTAAACAAACTGACTGTGCAATACAGAGAGAATTTTTAAAAAATCAATAAAGTGCACAAGTAAGAGTCCCTGATTGAGTTTGTTGTTGAGGAGTCAGATGGTGGAGGGGTAGCATCTGTCCCTGAACCTGGTGGGGCGAGCCTTGTGACTCCTGTACCCCTTCCTTGATGGCAGCAGTGAAAACAGAGCGTGTGCTGGGTGGTGGGATCCTTGACGACTGCAGCACTCCCTGTTTGTGATGGTGGGAAGGAGTTTGCCTGTGATGTCCTGGGCTGTGTCCACTACCATTTGCAGGGCTTTACGCTCAGTGGTATTGGTGCCCCATACCAGACCGTGATGTAGCCGGTCACCCCACTGGTGGAGAAATTTGCCAGGATTTCCAATGTCATACCGAACCTCTGCAAACTCCTGGGAAAGTTGAGGCACTGCCATGCTTTCTTCACAATGCCATTAGTGTGTTGGGTCCAATGTTTACCACTCCTAGTTACTCCTTGTGTGACCAGAAGTAGTAAACATTGAACGTGCACTAACCCAATGTTTATTCAGAGCTGGTAAGACACTTATTGAGAACAATATCTGCCAACTTTAAAAAATAAGCATTTGCTTCTGTGAATCATTTTGTTTCACTTGTCTGGTGTCTTCTGATTTGTCTCATGACTCAAGAATCTATTGTTAAAAAAATCCAACCAGCTAAGCTAACCAAGCCACAATTCCTAGCCCTCTGCCCACTTTTTTCCTTCCAATTTTAGACTTGGCAAACAGTGACATTACTGAGGATTTGCATCAGCCCTGGAAACATATGTGAACCAGATGCACCAAAGGCAGCCAATTGTATGCAAGATCAAGGAAAAACATTCAGCTCAGCAAAGCTGCAACATGAGACAATCGACACTGCCCAACAGCTCTACCAAGTGTGATTGCTCTCTTTTTAACCAAAGACAAATTCAACACAGACGCCTTTTTAGGAATATTACTGATAAACAAAATTGAGAGAAATGGTGCAATTCCCTTGCATAAAGACCAGACCAAATGATTATTGCTGAATTTTGGCTGCCAACTTTGCTCTTTTTTTCCAGATGGATTCCCATTTCAAAGGAAGTTAATCCACTAATTACTAGGAAGGTAATCCACTGACATCCAATTTACCAAAAGGATTTCACAATAAGAATCCCTGAGCTATGACAACGTTATCAGCTAAGTGTCTTAACTCTTCAACGTCAAAAGATGAAGGTACTCAAAACTTGGCACAGCTCACAGCACAATTTCATTTTTTCTAATTGATTGGCCATAATCTTCCAGTGCTTTGCATTTTTCGCATTCTCCCGAAGTATAAGATTACAGCAATCCTGGCTGAACACAGCATCAAAACATTATTCAGTCAATATGACTCCGCACTATGGGACAGGCCATTCATCTGAAATCCTCATTGCTGAATACAGGTACTCTTCCATTATTAATCCTAGTAACAAGTCCAAGGCTTTTAGTCTGAAGCGATTTAAATGGTCAACCACAAGGTATTGGTCTAATGAGTCCACCTTCACAGACAGATCTGATGACCTGAAGGTGTTGGGAATCTGGTTTGGAGGGGCCAAGTCATGCAACAAAAATTGGTGGCGGATCGTAAAAGTCCACCAGAAATTGGGTCCATGGGCATGGCACTCCCTTTCGATAACGGGGAAGAACCTGGTCATCAGGTGCGAGGTACTCTCAATAATGTTGTATGTGGCCCATTGCCCACACCTCTGCCCGGGTGATCACCAGAGCTGTTTTTAGGTTCATATGGGGATTCAAGATGGAAAGGGTCTGAAGGGTTGCCATGTACAAGACACCAGACAATGGGGACATGGGGGTACCCAGTGTGACCCTCATCCACTTTTGTGTGTGGCTGTGCATGTCTGAGGGCACTAAGTGCCGCTATGTGCTGAGGTTCTACCTATCCCAGGTGTTGTGAAGAATGGGTCTGATATTGCCATGCAATATCCCAGTCAGCTGGACTTTGCCACACCACCTAACCTCTGTGGAAAAGTTTTTCCAGACAGACACCTTTGATCACAAGGCCATCAGGTAGTGGTCAGCACGGAACGCCCTGCAGACACTGAGAGATGAGAATTTTGTGGACCCGATGGAGTGGCCCTCTGAGCAGAGTTCAGTGCTCAAAAACAAGCACCAGGACTTGGCCTGGCTGTCGTGAAAGGAGCCCTCAAAGCCAGATCCTTGCTGTACGACCGGAACACCACCTGCAACGCACATTGTCCCCAAGATGACTGCAGTGGAGGTGAGACTGTTGCCCACGTCTCTGAAGAATGCAGATTTGCTATATGAGTGTGCGGGGAGGAATGCAAGAGTCCTTGTCATGGTTAATCCCCAGCAGGACTCCGACTTACGAGCTGTTGCACAGAGTCAGACATCCAGACTTGAAGGTAAGAGGTAAAATGTGAGGCGAGTTGAGGATGTGAGAGATGAGTAAAACTAATATGAAAATATGAAAGATGAAGAAAGCTAGTATGGATATATGTGTAATGAATAAAGCCAGTATGAATAGGATAAGGATAGAATGTAGGAAGTAAAGCTAGTCTGAATAAGATAAGGGTCTTCTAGCCTTTTAGACAGAATCAGCAAGTTCCGCATATATAATTAGTAAGCCTTAGACGAATTAGCAAGTTCTGCATATAAGAAGTTAGTAAGCCCTGAGGGTCGGGAAGGTGTGAATAAGGACAAAGGCAGGTTTGTGAATAAGGACAATAAGGACAATGACATGATGGGAATGGGACACAGACAGGATACCCCCTGGTCCTCCAAGTTCACAGAAACAGCTCATAGGCAGACAGGATTGCCTAATGCCAAACTTATCCAGGAGGCAGAAGAATGTTAGGGGGGGGGAGGGTACCTCTACACTGAAATGAACTGTATAAAAGTTGGGTGAGCCCCAGTATGTGTGTGTATTCCCAGGGTAAGGGGAAGCACCCAACTTTGCATCATTGTATAATAAATGTTCTTTGTTCTCAATTTTTTTGTCTCGAGCAAATTCTGTGAAAGTACTTCTGTTTCTCACAAGGGCATCGTGGAGAGAAAAACGTGGGATTAGTGCTGATGGTGGTAGGTTGTTCAGTGCGGGCCAACGACTGCTTCCATGCAGTATGGCTCTACAACTCGGAGCCACAGTTGATAACTGAACAAAAGGGTCGTGTTTGGAGCTCAAGAGGCTGAATAGCCATCAGTGGTATCCTCCCTACCCTGGAGTCTAACTGCAGGCCCAACAAACCCAGGGTTTAATTCCAGGTCATCTTGATCCTGCTGATCTAAGCTTTAAGCTGCATTGTTCTTCTGTCAAGTTCAAATGGTAATTTTCTTGATTTATAGGGTGTGCAAGCAACCTCCTGGTATAAAGTAATCTGTTCTCCACAGTATTGTTGCTCTTTTCTCACTGCCAAGAAAAGCAAAAGAATAACATGATCACAGGTAAACCTATGCCATGGATTTCAGGTTATTTTAACAAATAAATGCAATAACTGACAAACTAAGACTCCTCTATATAAATTTTAAAAATGGAAAGGAATAAAGGAAAAATACTTGTAATTGTTATTGACAATATGGCGCACCAAATATGCCAGTGTTATATTTAGGTACTGTGGGAGCCAGTTGGAACTTAATCAGATCCCATGTACTACAATGTGATAGCATTTAGGTATTCTGTTTACCAAGGGAGCTGACGGAGGTTTTAGTTGAACTGTTTGCACCCAAGATGGCAGCGCCTATTAACCGGCAACAGCCGCGAGGGGCTGCAGACTCTGGGGAAGCGGAGGACCAAAGCAGGGCACCAGAGGACAGGAAGATCACGCTCTATCTGAGAAGGAGAACCGGAGGAGACAACCCGAGGGGACGGTTGACCATGGCGGGGGGGGGGGGGGGGGGTGCAGTGAGGAGGCTCTGCGGCTTTGGGACCAGGGCATGTGTCGGGCTGCTGGGGATTCAAGGCGAGGAACCCACGGAGGCTGCGAGCTGCTGGAGACCGCTGTCGTGCTGGGCTGTGGACTGCTGGAGACTGCCTCGAACTGGCTGGAGGTATCAGAACCAGGATGCGAGGAGGTGCCAAGGGCACTGAAGGGTTCCTGACCATGATGAAGGTTCGGATCTGGAGCTCAGGTTGCCAATGGTTTGGACTGGACTCTGTGTGGCTGCGGGGGCTGCAGAAAGACTGGAGGAGAATCTACAGACACTCGGTGATTCTGGGGGCGGGGGGCTCTCTTTTGCCTCTCTCTGACTGTGAGCCTGACTATAAGAGGCAATTCCTGCCGGTGGCGAATCTGTCTGCCTTGCAGCAGGCAAAAAGAAATTTCATATAATAGGATATTGTTTAATTACTAAGATAATAAACTGAATCTTGACGTTGGAGGAGTAATACATCTTAGCCAGGTCATTGATGAGAACTGTTCTGTTCTTCGTTGAATTGTACAATGGATGTCTACCTGAGAGTTCAAGAAGGGTCATGTCTTCCCCAAATGACAACAGGTATCATGATTTTGGTGGGAGATTTGTTTTACATCCTCTCCCAGACCCAGCTGCAGTAGTAAGGTTGAGAATTGGTGTTATGGTCCATTGACTTGAATGATTCATTATCTGCTTCCACCCAGAAGAAAAACCAGATTTAATATTCAATGAGTGGTTCAGGTTCAGGTTTCAGATTTATTGTCAGACAACATATGCAACCCTGAGATTATTTTTCCTGTGGGCAAGGCAGAATTATCACTTATTGGTAGTGCAAGAAAAGGTACTTAACGTACACATGTAAGCAAATAAAGAAATGTAAACAAACTGACAGTGCAATACAGAGAGAAAAAAATCAATAAAATGCAAAAATGAGTCTCTGATTGAGTTTGTCGTTGAGGAGTCTGATGGTGGAGGGGTAGCAGCAGTTCCTGAACCTGGTGGTGCGAGTCTTGTGACCCCACTACCTCTTGCTTTATGGCAGCAGTGAGAACAGAGCATGTGCTGGATGGTGTGGGTCCTTGATGATTGATGCTGCTGCTCTCCAACGACAGAGTTCCCTGTACATGTTCTATATGGTGGGGAGGGTTTTACCCGTGACATCCTGGGCTGTGTCCACTACCTTTTGCAGGGATTTACACTCAGGATGTTCCCAAAGAAATTATTGTCAAATACATACAGTGCCCTCCGTAATGTTTGGGACAAAGACACTTTTTTCATTTATTTGCTCCTGTGCTCCACAGTTTTTAATTTGAAATCAAAAAATTCACGAGTAATTAAAGTGCACATTCCAGATTTTATTCAAGGTTATTCATGTATATTTTCGTTTGACCATGTAGAAATTACAGCACTTTTTATTCATAATCCCCTCATTTCAAGGCACCATAATGTTTGAGACATTTGGCTTCACAGGTGTTTGTGAGTACTCAGGTATGTTTGATTGCTTTATTTGTCCAGGAATAAGAGAGTTAGGCTTGGTTCAAAGTTTTTCATCACCTTTGGACTCTGTAGTTGCCATTTTTCAACATGAGGACAAGTGTTAGAACCTCAGAAAACAGGACATTTGGCTCATCTAGTCTGTGCCAAAAACATCATACTGCTAGTCCCATTGGCCTACACCCATTCATAACCCTTCAGACCTCTCCCATCTGTGTATCTATCCAGTTTATTTTTAAAAAGGCAGCTCATTCCATTGAAAAAGTTCCCCCTAAATCTTTTCCCCTTTCATCCCAAAGCCATATCCTCTCATATTTATCTCTCCTAATCTAAGTGGAAAGCGCCTACTTGCATTTACTCTGTCTATACATCTCATAATTTTGTAAGCCTCTATCAAATCTCCCCTCATTCTTCTACACTCCAAGAAATAAAAGTCCCAACCTGTTTAATCTTTCCCTGTAACTCAACTCCTGAAGACCCAGCAACATCTTAGTAAATCTTCTCTGCACTCTTTTGATCTTACTGATCTCCTTCCCGAAGTTTGGCGACCAGAACTACACACAATACTCCAAATTTAGCCTCACCAATGTCTTATACAACCTCACCATAACATCCCAACTCCTGTACTCAATACCTTGAGTTATGAAGGTCAAGATACCAAAAGCTTTCTTCACAACCCTGCTACCAGTGACGTCACATTCAGGGAACAATGTATCTGTATTCCAAGATTCCTTTGTTCCTCCGCACTTCTCAGTGCCCGACCATTTACTGTATATATATCTTACCTTGCTTTGTCCTTCCAAAATCCATCACCTCATATTTTTCTGCATTAAATTCCATCTGCCACTTTCTGGCCCATTTTTCCAGTTGGTCCAGATCCCTCTGCAAGCTTTGAAAACCTTTTGTCCTGTCCACAACACCTCCAATCTTAGTGTCATTGGCAAACTTGCTGATCCAATTTACCACAGTATCATCCAGATCATTGATATAGGCAACAAACAACAATGGTTCCAGCACTGATCCCTGAGGTACACCACTAATCACAAGCCTCCAGTCTGAGAAGCAATCATCCACTGCTTTTTTTCTCCCATTCAGCCAATTTTTAATCCAGTTTACCACCTCTCCATGGATACCTAGTGTCTGAACCTTTTGAACTAGCCTCCCATATGGGACCTTGTCAAAGGCCTTGCTAAAGTCCATGTAGACAACAACCACAGCCTTTCCTTCATCTACTTTCTTGATAACCTCCTTGAAAGACGCTATAAGATTTGTTAAACACGACCTACCATGCACAAAGCCATGCTGACTGTCCTTAATCAACCCATGGCTGTCCAAATACTTTCATACCGATCTCTCAGAATACCCTCAAAGTTGTCTCAATGAAGGTCAAAGAAGCCATTGTGGGGCTGAAATCGCCCCAAATCTCAAGATTACCAAAATCAACAGTTTACTACATCATTAGGAAGAAAGAGTGCACTGGTGAGTTCAGTAATGGCAATAGGGACTGGTATTCCAAGGAAGACATCTACTGTTGATGACAGAAGAAATCTCATCATAATGAAGAAAAATCTACAAAAGTATGTTCCATATCAGATTTGGCCCTTCTTGTCTGTGCTGATCTATTTCCTGCCTAGTCCCACTGTCCATAGCACTCAACACCTCTCCCATCCATGTACCTGTCCAAATTCTTCTTAAATGGTAAAATTGAGCCCACATTCACCATTTCAACTGGAAGCTCATACTACATTCAAGTCATCAAGTTTATTGACAAGAACAACCCAATGAAACAGCGTTCTCCGGTCCTCGGTGCAAAACATGCAGACACACAACCAGGCATAGCACACACGCAGCCAAATAATACATATGCAGGACAAGTATTTAAACTAAATATAAATAAATAAATGCTGCTTCTCAGCATAAATGAGTGTCTCAGATGGTTAGTGCAAGCAGTTCATTCCATTGTTCTGCATTCTCACTGCCCATGGTAAGAAGCTGTTCCTCAGCCTGGTGGTGATGGCTCTGATACTCCTGCATCTCTTGCCCAACAGGGGCAGCTGAAAAATGCTGTGTGCAGGGTGGAAGGGGGTCCTCAATGATTTTGAAAGACCTCTTTAGACAACTATCTCGATAGATCACATGGAAGGGAGACCCCAATGATCCTCTCTGTCACTCTTGCGGTCCTGTGGATTGACCTTGATACATTTCTCTGCAGCAACTGTACCCCTCTGTGATGCAGCCAGCTATAGGATGCTCTTGATAGAAGGTTGACATGATGGTGGCCGGTAGCCTTGCCCACTTCAATTTTCTCAGTTGCAGTTGTGCCTTCCTGACAAGAGTGTCCACGATAGGTCACTAGTTAAGTGAACTCCAAGGAACTTGGTGCTCTCACTCTCCCTACTATAGAGTCATTAATGTGCAGTGGAGGGTGGTTTTCATGGTCCTCCTGAAGCCCACGAACATTTCCTTCATCTTGTCCATGTTGAGACTCAAATTGTTACTCTCGCACCATTTTTGAGATTTTCCACCTCTTCTCAGTAGTTTGAATCATCCTTGTTGCCGACCACAGTCGTATCAGCTACAAACTTGAAGACTCTGTTGAGCTGGATCTGGTGATGCAGTCGTGGGTCAGTAACGTGAACAGGAGTGGCCTGAGGTACACCAGGGCTCAGCATGATGGTGCTCAATAATCGGCTACTGGCCCGGATACCTAATGTGGCCTTTCCATTAGGAAACCTGGAATCCAATTACAGAAGGGGTTGTTGAGTCCCAGCTTAGACAGCTTCTCCACAAGACTCTGGGGAATGATTGTACTAAACGCCAAGGTGAAGTCATTAAACAGTAGCTTGGCATATGAGGTGTCATTCTCCAGGTGGGCCAGGACAGAGCAAAGCAACAAGGCAATGATATCTTCTATAGGTGAATCTCTGGGAGGTGTGCTTTGATGTGTTTCATTACCAGACACTCAAAGCATTTTATAATGATGGTCAGTCCCACAGGGCTTCTTGGGTACCAGGTTGATGGCAGCTGTCTTAAATCCTGTGGAAATGATGGACTGGTGCAGTGATGTGTTGAAGGTGTCTGTGAAGACCTCCGTCAATTGGACTGCATGGTCCTTCAGTACCCGACCATTTACATTGTCTGGTCTCACCGCCTTGTGTGGGTTCACCTTGGATAGGGTTCTCCTCACCTCAGCTGTGACTATGCAGGGGGCCCATTCATTAGGGGACATGGAGCTTTCTTTGGCTTCATCCTGTTCTCATCAAATTGTGCATAGAAAGTGTTCAGTCTGTCCAGAAGGGAGACACCAATGTCCATAATTTGCATGGCTGACTTGTGATCCATAAAATTCTTGATCCCTTGCTAGATGTGCCTTGTGTCACTGGTGTGCATCTTCTGTGTGTACCCCGCTTTGCCTTCCAGATTGCATGGGAGAGTTCAGCTCTAACTGATCTTAGTGCCATCCTACACCCTGCCTTGAAGGCAGCACAAGCATCACAAGCTCCGAGAAGGGCCCTGACCTCTGCATCCAACCATGGTTTCTGGTTAGCCCTCGGAGATATCCTCAATGCACTTTCTGATGTAGCCAGTAACTGAGTTCATGTACTCCTCCATGTTTATGTGACTGTTGTGGGCGGCTGCGTCCCTGAAATAGCTCCAGGCTGTGGTCTCAAAGCTGTTTTGTGCCTCACCCACCCCAGCCACATCCTGATCTCCTTGCAAACTGACCTAGTTTGCTTTGCCAGCGGTCTGTACATAGGGGTTAGCAAGACAGATATTTGATCCGAGTAACCTAGGTGGGGGTGAGGTGCAACCTTTTACACTGCAGGGATGTTGGTGTACTCGTGATTCAGGATGTTCTCTCCGGTAAGACCGTTTTCAGGTTGGCGTGATTGAAGTTGCCAGCAACAACCATGGCACCATCAGGGTCAGAAGTCTGGGCTTTGCAGATGGCACCATAAAGCTTCTTCATGACTTCAATCTCATTAGCTGAAGGCGAATCAGCATGGCCAAGAATTCCCTGGGTAGGCAGAAGGGTCTGCATTTCACCAAGAGGTACTCACCATCAATTTGTGTGAAGATATTCCCTCTTATGTTCCCATTAAACTTTTCCCCTTTCACTCTTAACCTATGTCCTGTGGTTTGCATCTCACCTACCCTCAGTGGAAAAAGCCTACCTACATTTATTCTGTCGATCCCCCTATCAAACCTCACCTCATTTTTCAATGCTTCGGGGAATAAAGTCCCAACCTGTTTAAACTTTCCCTGTAACTCAGTTCCTGAGACTGCGCAACATCCGAGTAAATCTTTCCTGCACTCTTTCAATCTTATGATATCTTTCCTGTAGTTCGGTGACCAAAACTGCACACAATACTCCAAATTTGGCCTCACCAATTGAAGTGCCAGTTAATGTGTAGTTAACTAGGAATCACGGCTTTTATTAGCAGAAACTAGTGGTACAATAATGAATGATAATGGGTGCATACACAGTTATACCCAAGGGGAGTGTCTTTTGTGGTAGAGATAATACACGTTCAATGTCAGTAAAGCAGACGAAGCACAGCGAGAGACTGACAGCATGACACAGATTCACCACACCAATGTCTTACACAACTTTACTTTAACACCCCAACTCCTATACTCAGTACTTTGATTTAAGAAGGGCAATATGCCAAAAGTACTATATCCAACTCTATCTATCTATGATGCCACTTTGGGGGAATTATGTATCTGTATTCCCAGGTCCCTCTGTTCTACTGCACTCCTCAGTGCCCGACCATTCACCATATATGTTCTTTCTTGGTTTATCCTTCCAAAATGCACTTCTCTCTTATCTGCATTAAATTCCATTTGCCATTTTTCAGCCCATTTTTCCAGCTGGATCAGATCCCTCTGCAACCTTTGAAACCCTTCTTCACTGTCCACAACACCTCCAATCTTAGTGTCATCTCCAAACTTGCTGATCCAATTTACCACATGATCATCCAGATCATTGATATAGATGACAAGCAACAATTATCCTAGCTTTGATCTCTGAGTCACAGTCCTCCAGTCTGAGAAGCAAGTATCCACCACAGTCTCTGACTGCTCCCGTCTTGTCATTGTTAAATCCAGTTTACTACCTTACCATGAATACTGAGTGTTAAATCTTCCTAATGAATCTTCCATTTGAGACCTTGTAAAACCCATGTAGACAACATCCACAGCCTTTCCTTTATCAATTTTCCGAGTAATTGACTCGAAAAACTCTATGTTTGTTTAAGCACTAATTGCTATTGTGACAGATTACAGATATCTTTTAAAGGAGATAAATTGGGGAAGGTTTTTTTAGTGTAGGTCACATATAAACATTTCAAAATAGATCTCATTTAAAATACTGGAGCTCTGCTCAAGCCAGACAGGCTGGCTCCAAGAACTTTTGCAAAAACTGAAGAGTGCCCAAGGGACTTCACAAATGGATCGTTGTTTTGAAAAGCAACAGATGAAAGAACTTGGAGGAGTAGGTTCAGAGCCACAGTTTGTCTGGGAGTGCTGCTTGCTGTTTTAAGAAGGTCATGTGTTTTTGCAAGCAGAGGGGGAGTCAAACATGCTTTTCTCTGAGAGAGAGTGAGAGAGATCAGATCTGCAGTTCTACAGTTCAGCAGCAGCAGCTGGGACTGGAACAGGACAAGCTGGCAAGCTTGTGGAAAACCCCATTTGGAAGACAGGTTGTGAGTTCTTAGTTCAGCCTGGTCAAAGCCCTTGTGGTTCATACAAGAGGAGAGGACTGGCTGCCTAATGTTTCACTTGGAATAATGGAAACAGAAAGGAACTCTGTGGTGACCTGAAAGAAAGAGGTTATCATCTGGAGAACCCTGATGGGGCAAGTTTCTACAGCAAGGCACTGAAGTAACTGATCTGAAGGAATCAATTATTGGTGTCCTGCAAACAACAAATCTCTCTCTGAAAACCGACAAGAACCTTCCTGATCGGTAACCATTTACCTTTCAAGCACAAAAGCCTGGTGAACTTTATAAATGTTAAACTCTGTGCACAGTGTAAGAATTGTCTGCAACGAGTGAACTTGGAGGAATGAGAAGTGGGATTGGATTGTGAATCAAAGAACTTTTCTGAACTTACACACACATTACATACAGGTGTGCTTAGAATTAGAAGAGGGTTAAGTTAGATTAGTTAAGTTAATAGTGATAAGTTAAAGTGTGATTCTTAAAGATAATTAAAAGCCACTTTTGTTTAAGTAATCATTTGTCTTGGTGAATATCTATTGCTGCTGGATTTTAGGATCCTCTGGGGTCATAACACTATGCACAAATCAGTCCCTATCTATCCAAGTAGTTGTGTATCTGATGGTATGATGATGCATCTTTCTCTTTGCTGTATAAAGTGCACTGTTTGTCCTGCTGAGTTTCTCCAGCATGGAGGTTTTACACCACCCAGCACACGCTCTGTTCTCCTTGCTGCCATCATGGACACACAACATCTCCTCACATGTCAGGAAGGCGCAACAGTCTTCTTTCCCCCCCCCCTCCCCCCCCCCACCCCACCAACATTGATGTGATCTACTGGAATTATTGTCTGCAGATGGCATGTAAAATTATTGAGGACCCCTTCCACCCTGCACACAGCATCTTTCAGCTGCTCCTGTAGGGAAAGAGATCCAGGAGTATCAGAGCCAGCACCATCAGGCTAAGGAACAGCTTCTTCCCACAGGCAGTAAGAATGCAGAACAACCAAAGGAACTGTTCACTCTAACCATCCAGGACCCTCATATTTGTGCAATAGTATTCATTTATTTATATATATGAATACTTGTCCTGCATGCGTATCATTTCTCAGTATGTGCGTAATGTCTGGTTGTGCATCTGTGTGCTTGATTTTAGCATTTCCTCAGAAGTGCAACTCCAAGGACCGGAGAATGTTGCTTTCTCAGGTTGAACTTGTGCAATCAGATGCTAATGAGAATGGACAATATGTTAATCTACTGATCTATCGGTGTGCAAAGATACTAAAACAGAGATGAAAAACACCTTTGAACAAAGACTATAATCTCTTATTACTCTGGCAATTGATAATAGAACTAGACTCAGCGTCTGCCTCACTCCAACCCCTGATGCCCCAACGCAAATTTAGCAAATTCAGTCTTCCAGTCCCGTCCAGGAAGAAGAAGTTAGATTCACAGCTGCCTCGTATCCAAACCTTTCACCCGTCACACATAATAAATGGTAGAGTGAGGGACTATGTGCATGCACACAGCATCTAACATATGCAAACACCATCTGCCCCACATACGTGTGAAAGATCACATATGTCAGCAGACTTTTTACAAAATTGACACCCACGGAGTTAACCATAAACTTGCAGATTTTAAAGCAGTGAACAAGTTTGGAAAATGGAAGTTGATCTGCACCAGCTTTCATGAATGCAAACACACTATAAATTCACAGATTGTAATGAATGCTGAATGTATTCCAGAAGTAGCTCTGCTTCAGGCACCCCAGTGTGGAGCTGCTGAGTTGCAAAACCAAGCTGCCTGTTGATAAGACCACAATGTCGAATAGGTAATTCGTCTCTGATAACTTAAAGACGAAGCAAAATCTATCATGATCTTTGTTATTTAAAAAAAATCCTGATCTGTTAGTTTGCGCCAGGCGGGAGTTGTTTGGTTGTGAAACAGCAGGTAGAATATTTGCCAGTTCAAGCCCCTCTCTAAAGATTTAAACACAACATCCAGGCTGATGATCCAAATGTACTGTCTCTCAATGTCAGATCAAGCCTTGGCTGCTGAGTTAAAGTCAATGTTTTCTTGACTAGCCAGGGCATCAAAGGTGAAGGGGAGAAGGCTGGGCTGAGTGGGAAAATGGATCAGCCCATGATTGAATGGCGGGGCAGGCTCGATGGGCAGAAGAGCCTATTTCAGTGGCATGGTTCCGAATAAGAGCCATGTCCTGACCAAGTTCCACAACCAAAGCGATTAAAGCAGGTGCCCTGGTCGTTCTTTTCGTTGTTGTTTGCGGAACCCCGCTGAACAGCCTCACTTCTATTTCAAAAATGCTTCGTTGACTAGATTGAGCTGTGGTCATTCCTGAGGAGTGCTAGAGGTGTGCTCTAAGAGTGAGTTTTCCTTCTGCAGGGGAGATCATGTCACCCACAATTCCCCATCCCCTGGTGACGTCGCTGGATCAGTGCATTTTAGAAAATTGACACAAAGGAAATTTTCCACACGGCGTTGCCTGCTGTATAGCGTGTTCCCCTTTTAAATGGCGATGACTAACGGAGGAATGGTGTTTCAACAAGCATGGCAACAAAAAAAAAGGCATTGATCAGAAATGCTAAAATCAACAGTGATTTGCAATTCAATCTGCTTGACACAACCTGAGGCGCTGGGAGGTGGGGAAGAGGATTTAAAATTTCTACAGCAGCATACTCAGCGTGAAATGGGGAGAAGGCAACGGAACTGTCACATAACAGATGAGGATGACAGATAAATGTCAATTGTATTAATTCAACTGTGAACAATATAATTATAAGAGTTTCAACATCTTTGAAATTTTAAGATTTTATCATTTTAAATTTAAGCATACAGCACAGTAACAGGCCATTTCGGCCCAGGAGTTCATGCTGCCTAATTTACATCCAATATATCCCCGGTTCGCTTCGAAGGGTGGGGGGAAACCAGAGCTCCCGGGAAAAATCTACGCAGACACGGGGAGAGCATGAAAGCTCCTAATGGACCGCGTGGAATTCGAACCCAGGTCCCGATCGCTGGCACTGTGCCATTTGATTCCCTTCGGTCTGTCACACAAACGATGGACTCCCTGCCTATTCTCTCCAAACTGACTGGAATGTCTCAGGCTCAGGGCCGTAGCCAGGTTCTAAAGTTATGGGAAGTGAACTCATAAAAAAGGGCACCACGACGCATACCAGATAATTTAAAATACATTATGCATTTTTATTTTGTATTTAACATCAAAAACACAAGGAAGATATAGTTTTTAAAAAGTACAGTGCATAATTGATTTGATAGGATTAGTCCTGAAAGACGAGCTAAATTGCCAGAAAAAAAAGGTATAGACACTTTCTAGAGTTCCAATAAACAACTTGGTTTAAATATTGGAACTTACTGCATCAATTAGAACCAAGTTTCAATTCTGTGCACAGCAATGCGTAAGGAGTGAATTTGGAGCGTTCTCCCTAACCTTTGTTTGGAGATCAGGTATTTCACCCAACGTGGTGCTAGCTCCATCGTAAGACTGACTGTAACACATAGTCATTGACAGCCCTAAGTTTTTGATTGATGGAAGAAGAATGTTGGAAAAAATCGTCAGTCCTTGCTCCAGGTAATTCACTGCACTGTATCAATCAGCATTTACTGTTACAATTGGCATTTACTGTTACATATCGCAAGGATAAAGAAAATTAATCAGTTCTGCCAATATCAACAGTAGAGTCAAGAATTTATTGCCAAGTACTTAGCCACCTTGATTTTGATATAACCTGGGCTGATAGGGCCTCTATCAAATCATTTTGTATGGCGGGGCTGAGATACATTGCATTTCGATCCCTCAGTAAATGTTGCTCCAGTAATGTATCATTTTTGGCAAACACCTTAATAAGTTCAAAAAAATTGCCTTCATTTGTACTTGGGGAACTTAATCCTCGATATTCGTGATGACCACGGAATGCCAATCCCTGTTTTCCCAAATAGAGAACAGTATCTATAACACGGGTTAGAATCATCCTATTTATCTCCATTTCTTTCCTTTCCGCCATTGCAAGGGCAGCAAGGACATTTCTGAGGTTAAACAAACTAAATTTGGGAAGAAAAAGAATTTTCTCTGCTTTTTTGTGACTCACTTTCTTCATGCTTTTTCAATTTTGTACCTTTAACAAAAATCTTGCAACCAGTGTTTGAATCACTCCAACCATCCAGCCGATTTGAAAAAAAGCCAACAAAGCAAAGCAAATGATGGTGTTTGCTCTTGGTGAGTTAAACCAGCCAGTGCCCGTCCATTTCACAACAACAGCAAATTTTCTGATGACAAGAATATGTTTATAAATTTTATAAATATATAAAATGGAAGAGGGTGGCCAGAGTTAACATAGGACTCTTGGAGGATGAGAAAGGAAAACTGGTAGCAAAAAGTGAGGAAATGGCCGAGGCATTGAACAAATATTTTGTGTCAGTCTTCACGGTGGAAAACACGTCCAGCATGCCCAAGTGCGGAGTTAAGGATGCAAATTTTGGGGAGGGCTTTGATAAAATAGTTGTTACAAAGGAAGTAGTGATGGAGAAACTAATGGGACTAAAGCCAGACAAATCACCTGGTCCTGATGATATGCAACCAAGGGTTCTGAAGGAAATGGCAGAAGTTATAGTTGATGCATTGGTGGACATATACCAAAATTCCTTGGATTCTGGGCAGGTCCTGGCAGACTGGAAGACAGCAAATGTCACACCACTTTTTAAGAAGGGATGTAGGCAGAAGACTGGAAATTATCGGCCAATTAGCTTGACGTCTGTAGTTGGAAAAATGCTTGAAGCCATCATTAAAGATGAAATAGTGAAACTTTTGGAACATAAGGGTTCAATGAGGCAGACGCAGCATGGTTTTAGAAAGGGAAGATCTTGTTTGACAAACTTGTTAGGATTCTTTGAGGATATAATGGTGGATAGAGGGGAACAGGGTGATGTTGTATATTTGGTTTTCCAGAAAGTGTTTGATAAGGTGCCACACAAGAGACTTATCAGTAAGTTACAGGAAAGTGGAGTCCAAGGAAGTATATTGGCCTGGATTGAAAATTGGTTGTCTGACAGGAGGCAGAGAGTCGGGATAAATGGGAGTTTTTCAGGTTGGCAGAGAGTGGCAAGTGGGGTGCCGCAGGGGTCAGTGTTAGGCCCACAACTGTTCATCATTTACATTGATGACTTGGAGGAGGGGACAAAATGTGGTGTAGCCAAGTTTGCGGATGACACCAAATTGAGTGGAAGAGCAAATTGTAATGAGGATGTGGAGAGTCTGCAGAGGGATGTAGTTAAGCTGGATGAGTGGGCAAAGGTCTGGCAGATGGAGTACAATGTTAGTAAGTGTGAGGTTATCCACTTTGGCAAGAAAAATAAAAGAGCTGAATATTATTTAAAGGGTGAAAAACTACAGCATGCTGTTGTGCAGAGGGACTTGGGAGTGCTTGTGCATGAATCGCAAAAAGTTAGGTTGCAGGTGCAGCAGGTTATTAAGAAGGCAAATGGAATGTTGGCCTCCGTCGCTAGAGGAATTGAATTCAGGAGTAGGGAGGTAATGTTGCCACTGTATAAGGGACTGGTGAGACCGCACCTGGAGTACTGTGTCCAGTTCTGGTCTCCATATTTGAGGAAGGATATACTTACTAGGTTGATCCCTGGGATGAAGGGGTTGACTTATGATGAAAGATTAAATTGTCTAGGATTGTATTCGCTTGAATTCAGAAGAATGAGAGATCTTATAGAAACATATAGGATTATGAAGGGTATGGATAGGATAGATGTAGGAAGGTTTTTTGAGCTGGTCGGGGAAACTAAAACGAGAGGACACAGTCTCAAGATTCGGGGGAGTAGATTTAGGACAGAGATGAGGAAAAATAGTTTTTCCCAGAGAGTAGTGAATGTTTGGAATTCTCTAACCAGGGATGTGGTTGAGGCTGCTTCATTAAACATATTTAAAATTCGGTTAGATACATTTTTACATGATAGAGGAATTAGGGGATATGGGGAGAAGGCAGGTAGGTGGAGTTAGGTCATAAATTAGATCAGCCATGATCGTATTGAATGGCGGAGCAGGCTCGATGGGCCATTTTTGGCATACTCCTGTTCCTACTTCCTATGTTCCTATGTTTTTACGAAAGTTTAGACAATGCTAAGACGCTTTTCTTCTATGGCATTTTCAGCAGAAATGCTTCATTTTCGAGTTATAACCAGTTTTATATACGAGCACCCCATAAAATTATAATGGATAGTCACCTACTGGTAGACCATTGTAAATTCTATGCAGGAGTTTTATGAGGTGGCTGCGTTGTACCAGAAGTTCATGAACCAATTATATGTTTGTTTATGCCACAGCAGACAGTATCAGTGTGTGACAAGGATGTATTATAATATTTTGCTTTGGGGCAATAATCCTTGGTTCATCCTTGATTTTCAGTTATCAACAAACGAGTTGCATAAACGCATGCTCATTTCCCTTACATTATGTAAAATATTTAATGACCTAGCTATGATGTACATAATTGTATTCGATGTTCATTAATTTCACATTTCAGTAATAGCGCCTGCAAGCTCACACCAAGACACAAGAGCAACTTTTCTGTGAACTATTCTTTGCAGACGATGCTGCTTTAGTTGCCTATTCAGAGCCAGCTCTTCAGCGCTTGACGTCCTATTTTGCGGAAACTGCCAAAATGTTTGGCCTGGAAGTCAGCCTGAAGAAAACTGAGGTCCTCCATCAGCCAGCTCCCCACCATGACTACCAGCCCCCCCACATCTCCATCGGGCACTCAAAACTCAAAACGGTCAACCAGTTTACCTATCTCGGCTCCACCATTTCATCGGATGCAAGGATCGACAACTAGATAGACAACAGACTCGTCAAGGCAAATAGCGCCTTTGGAAGACTACACAAAAGAGTCTGGAAAAACAACCAACTGAAAAACCTCACAAAGATTAGCGTATACAGAGCCGTTGTCATACCCACACTCCTGTTCGGCTCCGAATCATGGGCCCTCTACCGGCATCACCTACGGCTCCTAGAACGCTTCCACCAGCGTTGTCTCCGCTCCATCCTCAACATTCATTGGAGTGACTTCATCCCTAACATCGAAGTACTCGAGATGGCAGAGGCCGACAGCATCGAATCCAGTTGCTGAAGATCCAATTGCGCTGGGTAGGTCACATCTCCAGAATGGAGGACCATCGCCTTCCCAAGATCGTGTTATATGGCGAGCTCTCCACTGGCCACCGAGACAGAGGTGCACCAAAGAAGAGGTACAAGAACTGCCTAAAGAAATCTCTTGGTGCCTGCCACATTGACCACCGCCAATGGGCTGATATCGCCTCAAACCGTTCATCTTGGCGCCTCACAGTTCGGCGGGCAGCAACCTCCTTTGAAGAAGACCGCAGATCCCACCTCACTGACAAAAGACAAAGGAGGAAAAACCCAACACCCAATCCCAACCAATCAATTTTCCCTTGCAACCGCTGCAACCATGTCTGCCTGTCCCGCATCGGACTTGTCAGCCACAAACGAGCCTGTAGCTGACGTGGACATTATCCCTCCATCAATCTTCGTCCGCGAAGCCAAGCCAAAGAATAGTGCTATTATACATGAAACTTACATCTGGGGTTGTGACTTGTGACATAAAAAAAGTGAAGTTCCACGGGATCATCCAGCATCAGAGAGGAGGCGATGATGGCGTCGTGGTTTGCTTTAGTTCCCCGGATGCCAGCGGCCACCAGCGCATACACAGGAGACTGAGCACACAGTTCAAAACACTGGAAGGTTGATCGAACAAGGTAATGAATCCAGAAAGTTCTTCCAAGGCCATGCGATAAAGTTTCAAAAGATGTTCAACTTTTATCACACAAGGCAACTGAAGAATTTTAAAAATTATTGAAAAGGCGGCACTTTTGAATAATCTTTTCAGGGGAGCGGCCACTCCCCTCTAGCTATGCAACTGCTCGGGCTTTGCATCTGACTCGACTGAGTGCAGTGAGAAAAAGTGGCATTGATAGGGTTCTTTTTACCACAAAGTGGTTTTAAGTACTTTTTTTGATGTGCAATCAGTGATGTAGCATCGCATCACCTTGAAAAGTGTTCCGCTGTCTGGAAAGCACAGTTTTCGCACTCATCTAGGCCCTGTGAATACTGATCAGATGTGTTTCGGGTGCGTACTGAGTGGTGAAGATTCACTGGCACACTGGGGAGTACAGCACTACTCTTTGAAATACCCCTGTAAGAAGACAGCTAGGCCCTCGGATAGGCCCTCCTTCTCAAATGGGGCACCCCTTCGGCACTGCAGTCTGAGTGTTGATCTAGATTTCAGGAAGGTGCCCCAAATGCAAACCCTCATGACAGGTCCAAATCTCCTCCATTGAATAATCTTCTCTGGACAGTGGTTTATAAAATCTTGAGAGGTATTGATAGGCTGGACAATCAGAATGCTTTCTCCAGGGTAAAAGCATCACACAGAGGAAGAACAATTTAGAGTGACATGGTTAGTGAAGTGTTTATTGCCATTTTATTACAGCACCAGCAACCCAGGTTCAAATCCAACATTGTCTGTAAGGAGTTGGCATGTTCTCCCCGTACCTGTGTTGGTTTCCTCCCACCCTTCAAAATGTGCAGGGATCGTAGGTTAATTGGAGTATTTGGGTGACACAGGCTGGAAGAGCCTATGACCGTGCTGTATATCTGAATTTACTACAAAGAGGTTTTAAGTACATTTTTTGATGTGCGATCAGTGATGTAGCATCACATCACCTTGAAAAGTGTTCCGCTGTCTGGAAAGCACAGTTTTCGCACTCATATAGGCATCTAGTTTAAGGGAGATGTTTGGGAAATATACTTTACATGGAGGGTGGTAGGTGCTTGGATGGGCTGCCAGGGGTGGTGGCGTCAGAAGATACAATATTGGTGTTGGTAGCTTCCAGATAGGCTTGTGAATATGAGGGGGATAGAGGGATATCTATTAAGTGAAAGGATTGATTTGATTAGTTTGATCTGGATATCACATGTGGACCAAAGGGCTTGCTCCTGTCCTATGGTCAATAACCATGGCTGTCACTTACTGTTCAACATGTAAATCCATCAGGATAAAGGAAAAATCAGCTTTGATTCCTTCTGAGTTTAACTGATCCTTACAGGGGACAACTACATGTGTATAGAAGAGAGACCATTCCCTAAATTCACGAGCTTGTTTTAGAGTCAGTTTTATCGGCATCTGCTGCACTGGAAACAGCTTGCCCAACAACGTGAGACTTCACCTTCATAAGTGGAGACTGCAGGAGAGAACTGGAGTCAGACCAATTTTTGCCCCATTCACAAAACT
Source organism: Narcine bancroftii (assembly GCF_036971445.1). Lineage (NCBI taxonomy): Eukaryota > Metazoa > Chordata > Chondrichthyes > Torpediniformes > Narcinidae > Narcine > Narcine bancroftii. The sequence goes on from NC_091472.1 coordinate 213,093,152, forward strand.
CAAAGATGAAGAGGGTTCAGAGAGGAATGTTTTTCGCCTGATTTGAAATAAAGATTGAGCAAAAAAAACTCCTGCCCCTGCCTGCAGGGGCTGCAGGAGTGCTGGAGGCGAATCTTCGGACACTCAGTACCACTGGGGGGGTCTCTCTTTTACATCACTTTCTCTGACTGTAAGGGGCGCCGGGCAATTTGTGCTGATGGCAAACCTGTCTGCCTTACGGTAGACAAAAGGAAATTTCATGTAATTTCACATTTTCTGTTTTATTTCATTACAAAATAATCTTGAATCTTGAAGTATTGGATGGCATGGCTGGTATAGCGGTTAGCACAATGCCTTTCCAGCACCAGCGATTAGGATCGGTGGTTCGAATCCCATGCTTTCTGTAAGGAGTTTGTATGTTCTCCTCGTGTCTTCGTGGGTTTTCTCCGGGGGCTCTGGTTTCCTCCCACCATTCAAAATGTACCGGGGGTGTAGGTTAATGGGGTTTAAATTGGGTGGCATGGACTCGTGGGCTAAAATGGCCTGTCACCGTGCTGTACATCTAAATACACAGGAGAAAAATCATAGAGGCATTGAAATAAAATCATGCTAGGTTTTTCATGTATTTTGAACACCTCCTCTTTCTCTAAAATACTGAAGAAAGATAACTGGATAAATAAGGATTGTACATGCATCAGAGAGATAAATGTTGTATTATGTTGCATGCATCACTCTCCACTTCTGGTGGTCTGGACTAGATTTTGAAATATGGCCACTTTTATAATTTGTCTACTTGTTTGACAGATCATCAGGATCAATTTATTTCTACTCGTAGGTTCTGAGTAGACACAAGGCTTATGAGGTCTATATGAGAGATTGAAATTAGGAGCAGGGAGGTTATGCTGCCTCTGTACTAGGTTCTGGTGAGGTCATATCTGGAGTACTCCATGTGTAGTAGGGGAATTAGGGATGTGGAGAGAAGGCAAGTGGGTGGAGACTTGATGGGCCGAATGGTTTTGCTTTTGTTTCTGTTGCAGCTGCGATCTGCTTGGATTTCATGACAGATATGGGAAGAGATTTAGTGATCAAGTTCACATGGAGTGTCACATCTGTCTCTGTGGAACTCTCATTGTGTGCTTCACTCTGTGCTGTTGCTCTGGATAATGCGTCAGCTAACACAATAAGTTTCTCTGGTTTGATCACCATTTCAGTCATAACATTGTCATTTCATCATCGGATCCTCGGCAACATCGCTATTAATGACGTGGTCTGTCTCTGCCACAAATGTTGGTAAATCATCCACATAACTATGGAGTTTCTCGAGTCCATAGACCAGATCTAGACACTCTTTCTTGATCTGTGTATGTCAACATTCAGATACTGTCATCATTCTTGACGTGCATGCTACTGGCCTCCAATCTTCCCCTATTCCTATTCCATCTTTTGAAGCATCTGTAGATATCTTCGTCCTTCTGGATGTATCAAAGGACATCAAAAGTACTGGTTCTGCAGTTAGAATGGTCTTCAGTCATCCTCATTCTTCCTTGTGGTTGGCCGTCCACTTGAATTCACATTTGTTCTGTAACAACTTCCTTACGTGCATTGTTTTGTCATACCAAATTCATTTGGTATGAATTTACCAATGAAATTGATCATTCCCAGCACTCTCAACATGCCTTTCTTTTGTCATCGGGTCTGGGGCTTTCTAGAATTGCTTTCACCTTGATTTTGTCTGGCTCCATACCTGCCTCTGACAGTTTATCTCCCAGTCCTTTGCAACATGAGATGTGGTCCTTCTCTTTAAATCCTATTTTTCATAAGTGCTGACATTATTTGTGCTTCAGACAGTAATTCTAATTGAATATTCAACAATTTTGCAACCTTGTGTGTGAACTAGTCTTCTTCTGCCTCTAGTTGTACATTTAATATCAATGGATGAAACCTCATCTTGGACTTGCGGGTCTTTTGAAATGTTGGATTGTTATTTACTATCATTGAATTTCTCTATCAAAAGATAAATAAATTATAATTTTTTAAATGGAACTATTTTTCCACAGTTGTTTACTCTAAAATGCAGTCTGTTAAATTGCAAACTTGTCTTAAAAATGTGCTAGGTCATGTTGCTTTGATATTTCAAGGTAAAGGTTTTGGAGCATTGATGTGAGAATGTCTCTCACCTTGCGGGAATTGAAAGTCTTAATTCCCATAGCACGCAGTTGCTGCTTTGATAACTATATACTTCCAAGAGACTGAGTTGCCCTTTGCCAGCTACATCAGAAATGTGCAGTGGTTAAAGTTGTCACTCTGGATGTGAAGGTAAAACAGCTTTTTATTTATTACGACAGGTTATGGTGCACTGAAGAAAGCAGAACCAGTCAGTCTCCCACTAGCACAACAATCAGTGCACAGTTGGGAAGCTTTCAAGGAATTCCATATCACAGCAGGAACAGAACCCGGCTGAATCCATTGCCTTGCATCAGACACTATGATTTGGATCTGTTCACCACCTAAATAGAGTGTTCGCTCGAGTAAATGCTCTGCTTTGTTTTTCTGAAACTGTCTCTCCTTTTCTGTTTAACTTCTTCCTTCAATCTTTCATTCTAAACCCTGCTCTTCTCTCCGTAACAGATCCCTGAAGGTTCAGGAAGGGGATTGTGGGGGGTGGGGGTGGGGGGGGAGAAAAGGACTGGTTTCTCCCTGGCACCAAGCACACCCTTGCCCCATTCACTTGGGTGTTTACAGAAGAATCAGAATCAGAATTTATTGTCATGAACATGTCAGGAAAATCATTCTTTGGCAGCAGCGTCACAGTGCAAATATTGCTATAAATATATATAAATAGTGCAAGAACATATGATATATTTCATTGACAATTCAGAAATCTGATGGCAGAGGGAAAGAAGCTGTCCTTATGCCGCTGGGTGTTCATCTTCAGTCTTTTGTGTTTTCAGGATATTCCAAAAAAATTTTGTAAGGCCAATTAAATACTTCTTTTTGTCTCTGCTGTAAGTCAGGCAATGCACTTACCAATTCTGCACTCTACTGGACAGGATTAAATCAAATGGCAATGTCATGGTCATTGTAATGCCACATGAGAGCAGTGTGCATTGACCATCAGGCACCCATTGGCACAACACAGTGACTTTCAAGAGGAGAAGCAGAGCCTGGATGCCACGGCTGGCACGGCAGTTAGCACCACGCTATTACAGTGCCACCTGAGTTGGTTCAAATCCAGCGCTGTCTGTGAGGAGTTTGTATGTTCTCCCCGTGTCTGCATGGGTTTTCTCCCGGTGCTCCAGTTTCCTCCCACCCATCAGAAATGTGCTGGGGTCATAGGTTAATTAATGTATTTTGGCAGCAAGGGTTCATGGGCTAGAAGGGCCTGTTACTATGCTGTAGTCTAAATTTAAAAATTAAAAATTTAATTTATTTTTAATTTAGACATACAGCACGGAAACAGGCCCTTTCTGCCCATGACTCCATGGTGCCCAATTAACATACACACCCGGTACTTTTCGAATGATGGGAGGAAACCGGAGCCCCTGGTGAAAACCCACGCAGACACAGGAAGAACGTACAAACTCCTCACAGACAGCATGGGATTCAAACACTGGCACTGTAACAGTGTGGCGCTAACCGCTAAGCAAACTGTGCCACCCCAAAAGTGGACAGCTTTGATCTTTTCAATAATCAGAATAACCCAGCAATATTGAGATGAATGTTCAGAGTTGAGACATGCCAGTCAACGTTGGTCCACCAATTCTTTTCGCCCTTCCTCTGTTTTCTGGTGACTTTTATTTAAGCAAATCAGAATCAGAATTTATTGTCATAAACAAGTCATGAAATACATTGTTTTGCGACAGCATCATAGGGCAAACATTCATATTATAACGATATTACAACATTACTGTAAAAAATAAAAATACTAGTGCATGAAGAGTAAGGTAGTATCTTTGGTTCATTGATAATTCAGGAATCTGATGGCAGCGGGAAAGAAGCTGTCCTTGTGCTGCTGAGGGCTCGTCTTTAGGCTCTTGTACATTTCCCCCCCTCCCCACCCCCGATGGTAGCAGAGTGAAGAGGGCATGGCCTGGGTGGTGGGGGTCTTTTGAGAATAGAGCCTGATTTTTTAAGACACCGCTCTTGTAGATGTCCTCGATGGAGTGAATGACTGAGCTTCCAAGTTTCCTGTATTATTCTGGTCCTCATGAATCTTCTGGATATTGATGAAAGCAAAGCCAAGCGAGAACAGCCGCAGGACTATGAAAATGTGCAGTTTCCACTTTCTTTAAAGATTGTGGAGTTTCGCTCATAAAACAAACCGTATAGTTCACCCAATGTCATGTCGATGTTGTACATGTGCCTCTTTCGATCTTAAGTCACCTCACCCTCTCACTGTATACTATTAAACAGGGAAGTATGCAGACACGGGGATTGTAGTGCAATATATGAAGGTGCTGGAGAAATTCAGCAGGGCACGCAGAGTATATAGAAAGCAAAGGGATAGAGCCAATGTTTCAGACCTGACCCCTTTGTCAAAGTATGAGCAAAAAGTAGACAGGCACTTACACAAAAGTGCTGGAGAAACTATTCCTTTATCTGACTTATCTATTTATTTAGCTTTGTGCTGTTTGTTCAAGGCACTTCTTTTGGTAGCAAGTTTCACAAATCTTTGGGTTAAGAAATTCTTCATTCTTTACTCTCAGAAACTTGGGGTTACAGAGGCGTAGTTCCATGGAAGTGATGACTCAGGAGGACAGGGTAGCGGAGAAGGGGTTTGCCATGCTTGCCTTCATCGATCAGGGCATTGAGTGCAGGAGCAGGATATCACACTACCACCAGATCAGACCACACTGGGAATATTGGGCAATGTTTTGGACACACAGATGTATGAAAGTTATCATTAAGTTGGAAAAGGTGCGAAAAATATTCACAATAATTTTACTTGGCCTGGGTGATAAATTAAAAGGTGTGGCTGGATAGCTTGGGACTTTTCTTCTTGGAGCATATGAAGCTAAGGAGGGAACCTCAAAGAAATACATGAAATCATGAATGGCATAGATAAGTAGTCAGAAGTGAAACACGGAAATCTGCAGATGTTGTGATTGCAGTAAAAACACAGAAATGCTGGAGGAACCCAGCTGATCTCGCAGCGTCCAGAGGAGGTACAGGTACACTATCCGGACATCTAAAATCCAGAAAGCTCCAAAATCTGGCAAGTGGGGACCAGTGGTTGAGGGAGGCAGCCGAGGGACCGCAGTTGGGGGAGATGGCCAGGCGACTGGAAGGGGGTGGAGGTGGATACAGCAGCACAATTCGGGTGGGCTTTCCAAAATCCGGAAAAATCCAAAATTCAGAGCACACTGTCCTCCAAGGATTCCGGGTAATGGATTGTGTACCTGTACAGATATATAACAGACATTTTGGGCCTGAGCCCTTCAAGGTTCAAAGTACCCTGAAGAAGGTTTCAGACCCAAAACATGGGCTATATATTTTTACCTCTTATGGACGCTCGAGCATTTCTGTGTTTTTAAGAGATAAATAGTCATCGTGTTTTATTCCAGAGTTGGGGGACCGAAAACTAGAGAGAGCATTGATTTAAGGAGAGAGATTTAAAAGGGACCTGAGAGGCATATTCTTCACACGGACGGCAGTGGATATGTGGCACGAACTGCCGGAGGAAGTGGTAGAGGTTGTAACAATTGTAATGTTCTAAAGATATTTAGATAGGTACATGGATAGGAAAGATTCAGAGGGATATGGGCTGATCAGTCAAATGAGACCAGTTTGGTCAGCATGGAGAAGATGGGCTATATGGCCTGTTTCTGTGATGCAAATATCTGTGACTCCCCAATGTAATTTGACTGGGTAGGTTACATTGCAGTGAGAGGACTATATCCAATCAGGTTGGTCCATTCTGATCAATCATTGCCTATCTGTAAACTATTCCATCCTAAATGTTCTGTCCTTGGAGTAAAACTATTGATGTTGCCAGTCTCCTGAAAACAATGAGCCAATTAATGCAAACATGGATTACTTGAATCTACACCTACATTTCCTGCAAGCATATACCACTTAAATAGAGTTGATACAACTTTTGAACATTTAGTTCAATCCAAACCTTCCTGCCCAGAACTCTCACCAAATCTCCTTCCTCCGTGATCCATTTTCATTTGTCTCCCAAAATAATATTCCCATCTCTCTGCAACCCCTTCCTACTCCACATCTCTCCTGCACACCCATGTTCCTTCATTCCTGGACAATTGAGATTTTCTTTCATTGGTTGCTGCACTTTTGCTGTCTTCAATTGAACCTCCTGAAATCATTCTCTAAACTTGTCCATGGACTTATTATTTGCTTCTTTAACGGTGAAGCCAAACTTAAACTTGAGAAACAACATATATTAGCTTAAAACCCAACAGCATGAATGTTAAAATTTCCAATTTTACTTTGATCTTTTGATCTTTTTGTGACTGATTTAAATTTAAATATAGACATACAGCACAGTAACAGGTCCTTCTGGCCATCAAGCCTGTGCCACCCAAATACACTCAATTAACCTACAAGGCTGATATATTTTGGAGGGTGGGAGGAAATTGGAGCACCTGGAGGAAACCCACGCAGATACAGGAAGTCCCAAGCTATCCATTACAGACTGCGCCAGACGTGAACCAAGGTCGCTGGCGCTGTAATAGCATTGCACTTACTGTGTTGAGCTATCTGGATCCACTGTTTCCACCTTTGTAGGGGAACACGTGGCCTCCTGGTCTGGGACAATGTGGATTGCGGAGGGTCACGTGACCTCCTGATCTGAAGTCACATCACCTGCCAATTATTTTTGGATTCTGGCCACCCATTAGTGCACACTTTACTCATTTAAATGACTTAGTGCAATCATTGGGCAGATGTCCAGCTCAGAACAGTATAAAACAGTGGTTTTCAAACTTCTTCTTTCCACTCACATGCCACCTTAATTGATCTCTATGCCATAGGTGCTCTGTGATTAGTAAGGGATTACTTAAGGTGGTATGTGAGTGGAAAGAAAAAATATAAAACATCGATGCATAGTACATTTTTTTCTCTCTGGCTTTTGGTCCAAGTCCCGGACATCGCTCCATACCAGGTCACATTGGACATTGCTGGAGGTGTTCACTACACTGAGTTGAACCATAATTCTGCACTAGATTAGTGCTTGCAGAGAGCTGCACCCACGTTGGATACAGGGAATCGGGAGTGCGGTTGAAAGTCCCTGTCTATGAAGTGTGTACATGTGCGAGAGAGTGTGGTAGGGTAGGCAGCCACCAGTATCAGAGTCTCTTGTGCACAATGTGCCTGCTTGTACCATTACAGTTTTTGTATCACACCGTGTAGAAGATAGGCATCTACTGGTATTGGTGCGAATGTCTATATATTTATTTATTAGTAGAGTAATTAAGTATCGTTTGACATCTTCCCCTCTTCGGCTCCTGTGTGTTCAATAAAGTTACATTTTATTGTAACACTTGTGTGCATCTGTGAACCCACCGAACCTGATACTTCCCAAAAACAGCACCCTTCCCCTACCCCAGAGATTCCTCCTCCCCTACCCGTCTCTTCATTTCTCTCACCCACATCTGTCGAGCATCCTATTCCCCCTTGTCCTCTCCCCTTCTCTCTTATACTTCCCCTCAGTCTCGATAAAGGGTCCCAATCCATAATGCTGCCTGACCCAGAGTTCCTCCAGCTTCTCTTTGTTCACTGCAAGATTTCACCAGCTGCAGGGTTTTGGGTTTATCCAAGTAACTGAGACTCAATGTAAAACATTCACCAAATGGCAGATCAATTCACCTTTTATTTTCTTCCCTGTGTAGGTCAAGAATCTATGTGGAGAAAGGCCAAATTTTATATCAATTTCCATCTACTCAGCCTCTTGTACAAGTCCTGGCCTTTTAAGTTCTTGGCTTAACATGTAGAGAAAGGATGTGAACAGAAAGGAGATTTTTTTTAAAAAATTAATTACATGAAATAAAGAATGCACCAGGGAACTGAATTAGTAAAGGTCTTATTATGTTATTTAAGCACTGTTATCACATCAAGAGTTTGGAAAAGACAAATTTAAAGGATTCCTTTTTGTTGCCGTGCCTTTTGACACAAATGAGACAATCTTAAAAGTCCTGCACACAGTTAAAGGCACCCCCAGTGACCAGTGATAAGTCAGCAAACATGCAAGTGTAATTTCAACAGACTTGCCAGGGCTATTTATAACCTCAGAAAATGGTTGCAGAAGAGAGCAGCTTTTGTGACAATATAACTTTGTTGTATCTGCGTTTTCCTTGACTTTATACCTTATTCAATCCAAGGAAATTGCCTTAATTTCACCCATCTTCCTTTTCCACCTACTTGATGGAGACTCGAAACATCAACCAGCAGGTTGTATTTTAGCTTCAGATTCCAGCGCCCAGAGTCTCCCGTGTGGTTCCATTCAGGAATCACACAGGAGAGTTTTGCTGTACGAGGATAGCAGGAATCTGGATCTCTCTTCCCTGGGAAAAGCTAGGAGTGGGTTGCAAATTTCAATTAATCAATCAATTTGTTTACTCAGGCACCAGCTTTCACTCCATCGAGGACATCTTCAAGAGGCGGTGTGTTAAGAAAGCAGCCTTTATCCTCAAGTACTCCCACCACTCAGGCTATGCCATCTTCACTCTGCTACCATCAAGAAGGAGGTGGAGGAGCCTGAAAACAAACACCCAGTGGCAAAAAGACAGCTTTCCAACTTCAGGATAAAAGGGTGTCAATTTAAAACAGAGACGTGGAAAATTTTCTTTAATCAGAGGGTGGTGAGTCTGTGGAACATGTTGCTGTGGAAGTGAGATAATTGGGTGTATTTAAGACAGAGATTGATATGTATTTGATTAGTCGGACATTAAGTGTTACAGAGAGAAAAGACTGGGGAGTGGGGCTGAGTGGGAGGATGGATCAGGTCATGATTCGAATGGCGGAACAGACTCGATGGGCCAATGGGCCTCCTTCTGCTCCTCTATCTTGTGGTTTCATGACAATAAACTCTGATTCTGATTATTCTTTGGAAAGATATACATCCAAAGGTAGAAGAGAGAGCCCATCCAGACAGTTCAAGCATAAACAAGGCCGGTGAGGGGCTGTCAAACCCAATGCATCTTTCTTTTCCTGTCTGACTAAAAACTATTTGCCAACCTTTTTTCATGCTTTCTGGGAAGTTTACTGTGTCCAAACTTCGCATCAAAGTATCTGCTTTATTCGCAAACTGCCTGCAAACAGCATCAAGATAATGGAAGCTGTTTGGAGCCTTTTGGGAGCTTAAAGCTGAGCGAGTTCTCACTCAGACAGGTTTCTGGTTTATTTGACTCACTGAAGCAATAGGATCTGATGGATTTGTAACAGGCGAGGAATGTGAGAGTCATTATCAAATTCCATAAGAAATAACAGAAATTGATGCTGACTCGGTCCAGTAATGAAATATAACCTTCCTTTCTGCCAGATGTTTTTAATTTCCTCCAGTTTCCCACCACCAACCATCTCCACCAGCCCCCTCCAACCCCCATTCCCCACGCCCAACCCTCATAACATTTTCTTAGCAGGCGAACTCCTTGTTGGATTGCGTCGTTTCCCGTGCCCCTTCAACCTTGCCCAGATGCTCCCTGTCCTTGCCCAAATGTGCTCACGATCTGTCCAAGGTGACCCTTGACCTTGCTCAATAGATACCCAAGCCCTTTCCCTAGTGGCCTTTGTATGCCATCAGATAGGCTCTCTCTCTCTCTCACACAAAATGAGCCTCAGTTACAAGTTCTTGTCACTCAGTTACAGGTTCTTGTTCTGCTACAAAGTACCTGTTCAGCTACAGCAAGAATTTTGGCACATACAGTAAAAAAAAACCCCAGTACCCAGCACCTATGGGGAATGGGAGATGCTGGATGAGTGAATTTTCATTTTGATTGAGATTAGTTGCTGCGTGGATTGGTGAACTGACTGCTCGGGGGCACCAATTTTAAAGTTTCATATGTTTTACCTGTTTATTTTCTGCAACTTTTTTTTTGCAGATGATTGAGACTGTCGATTGCTTGAATTCCAGATAAGGGGGCTTTTACTGTATATACATTGTGCCATCGCCTCCCCAAGATCGTGTTATATGGCGAGCTCTCCACTGGCCATCGTGTCAGAGGTGCACCAAAGAAAAGGTACAAGGACTGCCTAAAGAAATCTCTTGGTGCCTGCCACACTGACCACCACCAGTGGGCTGATATTGCCTCAAACCGTGCATCTTGGCGCCTCACAGTTCGGCGGGCAGCAACCTCCTTTGAAGAAGACCGCAGAGCCCACCTCACTGACAAAAGACAAAGGAGGAAAAACCCAACACCCAACCCCAACCAACCAATTTTCCCCTGCAACCGCTGCAACTGACTGTGTCTGCCTGTCCCGCATCGGACTTGTCAGCCACAAACGAGCCTGCAGCTGACGTGGACATTTACCCCTCCATAAATCTTCATCCGTGAAGCCAAGCCAAAGAAGAACATTGTGCATTGTGAGGATCTGTCCTGGAGCCTCCATGTTGATGCAATCATGAAGAAGTCTCACCAGCAGCTATAATTCGTGAGGTGTTTAAGGATATTTGGTATGTCACTGAAGATTCTCATAAACTTCTAGGGGTAGAATAAACATGGAGAGCATTCTTGCAGATTGGATCACTGCCTAGTACTGAGGTGGCAGTGTCAGGGCATCACAGGTACCAGACTTCACTCCATTGACGACATCTACAAGATGTGGTGTCTTAAGAAAGCAGCCTTTATCCCCAAGACTCTCACCACCCAAGCCATGCCCTCTTCACTCTGCTACCATCAGAAAAAAGGAACAGGAGCCTAAAGACGAGCACTCAGCAGCATAGGGACAGTTTTTTCCCCGCTGCCATCAGATTTCTGAATGATCTATGAACCAAAGACACTGCCTTACTTTATTTGTATTTTATACTGTGATGCTGCCACAAAACAACAAATTTCGTGACTTGCTGATTGCAATTAATTCTGATTCAGTGCATATGACAATAAACTAATTATTCCTCTTATTTGCAGTTATTCTACCAGCAGGACAGCACACCTGAGCTTCATGAGGGAAACAGAAAAGTACGGCCAAAAATTCTTTTGTCTGCTCAGATCCTCTTGAGAATGGAGAGAAAGAGACACTCTTGTGGAAGTTGCGTGTAGTTCCTTGTTCATGTCCATTTTTATGTATTTTTCCAGAGTAAGAGTGAAGGATGGCGATTTGCCAGCAGGAACTGCTCACACTCTAACCATCCAAGAACTCTCATATTCATAAAACAATATTTTTTATTTGTTTGTTTGTATATCTGTATACTTGTCCTGCATATGTACTGGTTGTCTGTATGTGTGTCTGCATATTTTGCACTGAGGTCTGGAGTACATCAAGATGTACTTTCATTTTGATTTGACTTTAAATTTTTGTTGCAAATCTTACATTTTGGTCATATATTAACCATGAAGATTGCCCAGTATGGGTCACTTTGGAATCTAATTCTGTTACAGAATTTTCTATTATCTCTCTTCTTGGATCCTCACATCCTTTATCTTTTAAATAAATTAACTGACAATCTAGTAGTTAAACATACTTTAAGGAAATGAATACAGCTTTGAAAATATCTTGGTTTACTGAAATTTTCTCTTTCTAGTCCTATTTATTCTAATTATTTCTTTAAACCTTCCATGATTAACGTAGCTTTTAAAGATTGGATTAGATTAGATATTAAATGTTATTGAAGGAATACATACATTTCCTAAAAGCTATGACAAGAATTTAATAGATGTAATTTTTAACTTGCAACCTTTCTATAAAGATTCAATATCTAACATTTATGACATGTTGTTGAGAACAAGAGGGGCTCTTTTAGATAAAAATTTAAAAAGCCTGGAAACAGGAACTACAGTTTTCAATCTCTGAAGAAACTTGGAATTTAATTTTTAAATTGGTTAATACCTCGTCTTTATGTGGTCACCACTCCCTCCTACAATTTAAAGTAGTCCATAGAGCCCACATGTCCAAAGTTAAACTATTTTGTTTCATACAGATATATCTCCTCGTTAGGATAGATGCAATAATGGAGATGCTTCACTAATTCATATATTTTGAACATGTCCGAGTCTTAGATATACTGGAAGTAAGTATTTCAAAGTTTTTCTGACTTTTTAAAGTAAATTTAAGCCTAATCCTTCAACTGCTTTGTTTGGTATTGGTGGAGAGAGTAGCATGACTTTAATGCCATCTGATTTGCATGTATTGGCTTTTATTTCTCTTATGGCTCAGCGGAAGGATGATGCTCCACCTACTCATACCCAATGTCATGTTTAAATTTAGAGAAGATTCTCCAACTTCTAAAATCAAGAAAATTAAGATTCGTTAGATTTTATTTGATAGTTTTAGTAAATTTTTATAAATATTATCCTGATGGTTTTTTTTCTTTCTTTTATTATACTTCTTTTCTATTATACTTCTGATTGGGTTGTTGAGGGGAGGGGAAGGATGGGAATTTTTTTAAAAATCACTATGTATTAATTTTTCATTATTTTCAAATAAGAAATTCATAAGTTTTTTAATGCAGATGTGAAATTAAATAAAATTTTCAAAAAAAAAATTAGAAAAGATTCGATGCTCAATATCCAATGTGAATTTAAATTCTCAAACACTGTGGGGACCTTTCCTGAATTAGTTTCAAAATCTTTGATTGGGTATTAATACAGAGGAGTTGGCTAATAAGGTCATTTATTACTTTATTACTCTCTTTTCTTTGCAAACAACTTTGGGACTAGATTTTCTTTTTATAATAAAATATTACCTTAATATAAACTATTTGATTAAGAATGTGGGATACCATGGATGAAATTTTGAGTGTAGTGTATTTTGTTCTTTTTTCTATTTTTTGACTTTTAATATGTATTCTTATGTACTCTGTAATTTTTTTATGTGAATTTCAATTTCAATAAAAGTATGGAAAGGAATTTTTAGTTGCAGCACGGTAGAATCAAATTCCGGCCATTTAAATCCATTCCGACCAATACCTGAAAATTACCCTCAACCCCTCTTTCATTCTGAATGGTGGGAGGAAGCAGGAGCCCCCGGGGAAAACCCATGCAGACAAGGGGAGAACGTACAAACTCCTCACAGACAGCGCTGGATTTGAACCTGGGTCCCTGGCACTGAAATAGTACAGGTACATGATCCTTTATCCAGAACCCTTGGGGGATAGTGTGTTCCGAATTTTGGATTTTTACGGATTTTGGAAAGCCCACCTGAATTGTGCTGCCATATCCACCCCCACCCCCTTCCAGTCACCCGGTTGTCTCCCCCAACCGTGGTCCCTCGGCCTCCTCCCCCAACCACAGTCCCTCGGCAACCCGGCCGCATCCCCCAACCACTGCCCCTCAGCCGCCCGGATGTCTCTCCCAACCACCGGTCCCTCAGCCGCCCGGCAGTCTCCCCCAACCGCCAGTCCCTCAGCCACCTGACCGCCTCCCTCAACTGTGGTCCCTTGGCTGCCTCCCCCGACTGCCAGTCCCTTGGCCACCTGGCCGCCTCCCCCAACAGCTGTCCCTCAGTTGTCTCCCCAACCGCAGTCCCTCGGCCACCTGGCCACCTCCCCCAACCGCGGTCCCTCGGCCCTCTCCCCCGACCGCAGTCCCTCGGCCGCCTGGTAGTCTACCCCGACCGCCAGTCCCTCGGCCGCATCCCCAAACCGCCAGTCTCCACTTGCCTGATTTTGGAGATTTCCGGATTTTAGATGTCCAGATAAAGGATTGTGTACCTGTATTGCACTAACCACTTCGCTAGCCTAGTGCAATCGGATAATAATAAACTTGACATGACTTGACTCAACGGATACCTTTGAGAAAGCCGAATTTCAGATATTTGAGCATAAAATGTCAGCCAGCACACCTCTGCCATGCAGAAGAAGCCCTGTACTATAAGAAGATAAGAAACTGAGAGAAGGAAAAGGCCATTCAGTCCCTCAAACCTGCCCAGCCATTTAAGGCCACCATCTATCTATCAGAAAAAGAGAATTAAACCCCATGACACTACCTTTAGAAAATGATGGGAACTTCTTTCTGCATCAGGTCAAATCAAGTTTATTTTCCTCTGATTGCAGAAGTAGAACCCGACAAAACAGCATTTTCCGGTCCTCGGTGCCAAACATGCAGACACACAACCAGACATAACACATATTCAGACAAACAATGCATATGCAGGATAAGTATTCATATGTACAAATAAATAATTTTTGCTTCGTAAATATGAGATTCCCGGATGGTCAGTGTAAGCAGTTCCTTTGGTCGTTCAGCGTTCTAACTGCCCATGGGGAGAAGCTGTTCCTCAGCCTGGTGGTGCTGGCTCTGATCCTCCTGTATCTCTTTCCTGTGGGATCAGCTGAAATTTGAAATCAGACAACAATCCCAATAGGTCACGTTGATGCGGGGGAGGGAGACTCCAATGATCCTCTTTGCCACTCTTATAGTGCTGTGGATTGACGTCCGATCCATTTCTCTACAGCAATCATACCACACTGTGATGCACAATTTTATCAAGATCATGGCTGATTGATTCACTGTCAATTTCCTTGATTCCCTGCAATTCCATAAATCTATTGATATATTCAAAATTCTTTTACTGTCATGTAATAAAGCATATGTAATTTTACACATCATTTGCTGTAGGCTGCCATAAAGAGAACATATTCACTGCCAGCAGAAATCGCACAATACCTCTTACAGAGAAAGAGAAGTAGAGTCCACCTAGAGTCACTTAGTGTCCATTGATTCACCTCCAGCGCTCTCACAGCCTCCGCAGCCACACAGCCTGAAGTCCAAATCATTGGCAACCCAAGTTCGAGGTCCGTACATCTGACATGATCAGGAAGCCCTCAGCACCTTCGGCACACTCTTGCATCTCAGTTCTGATACCTTCAGCCAGTCCCGAGCCTGCCTTTAGCTATCCGCAGCCTGGTGCAAGTCCTTTGACTACAGTCACCAGCAGCCCGCAGTCTGCGTGGGTTCCTCACCTTGGGTCAGCAACAGCCTGTCGCCTGTGTGTTCTTAAGACTCAGAGCCCCTCACTGGTCCGCCACCGTGATCACCAACCTGCGGGCTGTCTTCCCTGCTTCTCCTTCTCAAATGGGAAGTGGTTTCCCTGTTTTTTGGTGCCCTGCGCCAGTCATCTACTTCCGCAGAGTCTGCAAACCCTCGAGGCAGCTTCCGAACACAGGCACCGGCATCTTGGGTCCAGACGCTGCGGTTGCAGGATTTTAAAATAAACTACCATCGGCTCCTTTAATGGGACATTTAAACCTGTACAGGGTCTGCAGAGGAACGCTGTGTCTTTGCTCCCCACTCTGCACCACCGGGAGTGCTGCCATTTCCTATTTGCTTCAATCTGAATTAATTCAATGACTGGCCCTCCAGAGCAAAGTTTTCTGCCTTCAGCTTGAATAAATTGTGGAGTTCCGGTCTGTCTTAATTGACTTAAGTGTTCACTACTGATAAAATGCCAACTTTTCAAAAGTGCTGCATTAATTGTAAAATACTTTGCGATAATGAGGAAAAGTACCATATAAACGCAACCACAAAAAGTTACAGTTGTAGCGGTACTATGACGGGACTACAACTCCCAGGAGGCATTGAACTGGCCATGGGACGTCAGTGTGTGACGAGCACGTGATTCTGGCTTTTGAAACGTTGTGCGGGTGATGGAGTAAATACATTTGCTTCACTCCAGATAAACGCCTTTCGGCAATTCCAGTGGCCACACAGTGAGGTTTCAATACAGTATCTTGGCACATACAGAAAAAAACCTCAGGTAGAGCTGCAGAGTTTGGAAAAACAAAGACAACTTGATGAAACCACAGTGAAGAAAAATATTGCAGTTAATGAAACGACTTAGAACCTCCAACTTTTGCTCCAATTTTGGAACTGTAAACTTATAAAAACCTTGACAAACAAATGCAGTTCAGGATCATGCTGGAGATTTGGATGAAAGAATATCTAAAAAAAGCACTGTCTGAGTTCCATAAGAACTCTTTGTGTGCAATCTGGTTAATGTCTCAAACTTTCTTTTTTTCCCTCTTTTATCCACGCTTTCCTTCCTCCTCTTTTCTTTGTAACTCTTCAAGAAGGCTTTTAAAGAGAATGGAAAACTGGCCTCTGGCTTTGAACTACAGGGAATTTCCCCCACCCCATCAAGTTTATTTTTGGATTTTTTTGTATCATTGGCAGGAACAAAGCAGACATGCAATAATTAAACATTTTATTGCTGTGTTTGACTAACATATTTAATGGTATGCTTCAGTGTTTGAAATCTCCAGGGTCCCGTCTATCACTTTATTAAACAGTGTTGCCCTCCCACTAAGTGCATGTTATTTATGATGAACAAGTTGAGCTGACCTGCTAAATATTCAACTGTTCAATTAATCAGATGCCTGAGAAAATGGGACTGATGTTCAAGCAGAACCTCCCAGCCCATGCATGCAGGGACTGGAAATGTGCAGCAGGAGGCAGCATGTTACAGCCTGACAGGAGACAGACCTGGAGGCCCTGGTTAAAACTGGTTCAGAACAAGAGCTGCTGGCGAACAAGAAAGACCGTGGATGCTCGAAAACTGAAGCAGCGCACAAAATGCTGGAGGAACTCAGCAGGTCAGGCAGCACGCATTGAAGGCAATACACAGTTGACGTTTCGGGCTGAAGACCCTTCATAAGAAACTGGGAAGAAATAAGGCCAAAGCATAAATTAAAAGGTGGGGAGGCTGGGGGAGGGGGGTGTGGGTTGGTGGAGGGTGGGGAGCCTTAGCTGGCAAGTCAATACAGGTGGGAGGGAAGAAGAGACTTCAGATGTTGGCTTGCTCTCCCAAAGCCACACAGCTTCACCTAACACTGCAGGACCATTCTTGACAGATTTGTCTACACTCTTGGGCCTTGGAAGACATAATTTCAGATTCAAAGGTTCTTTCTATTGACGTGTAATAAATAATACATTAAAATGTAACATACATGATATACTTCAATGTGCCCACCATAAGGCGAACAAAGAGAAGCCATGAGCATTGCCCCGCCTCCATAACATTGGAGAAAGAAAAGCAAAAGAGAATCCCTTCAGAATCAGGATTTATTGTCAAGAACAAGTCATGAAATTCAGTGTTTTATGGCAGCATCACAGGGCAAGCATTCATATTTTGAACCAACTTACAACATTAATATTAATAATAATAGTGCACGAAAAGTAAAGTCTTTGGTTCATTGATCATTCCGGAATCTGATGGCAGTGGGGAAGACACTGTCCTTGTGCCGCTGAGTGCTCGTCTTCAGGCTCCTGTACCTTTCTCCTGATGGTAGCAGAGTGAAGAGGGCCTGGCCTGGGTGGTGGGGGGGTCTTTGAGGTTAGAGGCTGCTTTTTTAAGACACCGCCTCATAGATGTCCTCCATGGAGTGAAGTCTGGTGCCTGTGATGTTGCAGGCCGAGTTAACAACCCTCTGGAACTTTTCCTTGTCCTGAGATTTGGCGCCTCCGTACCAGACAGTGATGCAACCAGCCAGAATGCTCTCCACAGTCCACTTGTAGAAGTTTATGGGAGTTTTTGGTGACATACCGAACCTCCTCAGATTCCTCACAAAGCATAGTCACTGGCGAGCCTTCTTTGTGATTGCATCAACATTGAGGCTCCAGGACAGATCCTTGGAGATGTTAACACTCAGGAATTTGAAGTTCTTAACCCTCTCCACTACAAAGCCCTCGATGAGAAATGGATCATGTTCTTCTGACTTCCTCCTGAAGTCCACCATCATCTCCCTGGTTTTGCTAATGTTGAGCGCAAGGTTGTTGTCTTTACACCATTCAACGAAATGACTGATCTCCCTCCTGTAATGGTTTTTGGGTCCTCAGTCTCAGATTGTACACCGGGTGTAGGAGTATAGCCAGGTGCTGAAGTGGGGTCATGGTATGGCTCGGTAGGCTTTTTTCATGGTGGTGTAGCAGTGCTCAAGTGTGTTGGCTCCCCTGGTCTTGCATGACACCATTCAAAGACACTGAGTGCCCGTGGATTTGACTCCAGTGAAGCACCTGAGATCCACTGGGAGCCCTTCTCAGCACCCTCTCGAATCCCGGTTCCAATATCTGGTTCCCATGAGCCAGTCACCAGCAGCCCACAGCCCGGGTGAGTCTTTCAACAGCAAATTGCCAGTAGCCTGCAGCTGCTCACCTGTCGCTGGCCCAATGCCATGGTCACCATCCCTAGAGGGTGGTCTCCCAGGTTTCTCCTTTTCAATGCAGCTCCAGCAAGCCAAATCTCATCCTGACCTTATGAGCCATCCATGTAGAGTTTTCATGTCATCCCATTGACTGTGTGGGTTTCCTCCCACCTTCCAAAGGCTAGCGTGTTGTACCATGTCTGTGGGTGAGAGGTAGAATCTGGGAGAAGTTGATGGGAACATAGGGAAAAGAAAACGGAACTAACACAAACAGGTAATTGAAGGTCATTTGATGGGCCAAAGGGTACCTTTCTATGCTGCATTGTCCCTGTGACATGCCTCACATCTGAGAGATGACTCAAATTCCCTCAAAACTGATCAGCAAACTCCAAGACTTGGAACTTAACACCCCACTGTGTAACTGGATCCTGGATTTCCTCACCTCCAGACCACAATCAATGAAGAATGGTAAGAACATCTCCTCGACAATCTCCATCAGTATCGCAGCACCTCAGGGCTGTGTTCTTACCCCCTGCTCTATCACTTTACACCTACGACTATGTGGCTCAGTACCACAATAATACCATCTACAAATTTGCCAACGATACCCCGATAGTGGGTTGTATAAAAAAGGGTGATGTGTCAGCATACAGGAGGGAGATTGAAAACTTGGCTGAATGGTGCACCAACAACAACCTTGCACTCAATGTCACCAAAACCAAGGAGCTGATTGTTGACTTCAGGAAGGAAAAACCAGAGGAGTATGTTCCAGTGATCATTGGAAGGGTGAGGGGGAGCAAATTTAAATTTGTGGAAATCATTATCTCAGAAGAACTTTCCAGGACCCACTACACTAATGGCATCATGAAGAAAGCACATCAGTGCCTCTACTTCCTCAGGAGTTTGCGGAGGTTTGGAATGACATCGGAAACTTTGCCAAGTTTATACAGATATGTGGTGGAAAGTGTGCTGACCGGCTGCATCACGGTATGGTATAGAAACACCAATACACCTGAGCATAAAGCCCTGCAAAAAGTAGTGGAAATAGCCCAGGATATCACAGGCAAAACTGTCCCCACAATGTAGAGCATCTACAGGGAACGCTGCTGTCAGAGAGCATCAGCAATCATCGAGGATCCACATCACCCAGCACATGCTCTGTTCTCGCTGCTGCCATCAGGAAAGAGGTGCCACAAGACTCACACCACCAAGTTCAGGAACAGCTGCACCCTCCATCATCAGACTCCTCAACGACAAACTCAATCAGGGACTCATTTAAGGACTCTTACTTGTGCACTTTATTGATATTTTTTCTCACTTTGTTGAACAGTTGGTTTGTTTACATTTCTTTATTTGTTTACAATTATGTATCTACTTGAGTACAGTTTTTTGCACGACCAAGAAGTGGTCATCCTGTGTTGCCTGCAGGAAAAAGAATGTACTCCGACACTACATCGGAACTTTGAGACGCACAGGTGGGTTAATCAGGTGCTGTAACTTATACAAGATGAATCACAGGTGGGTCGTGGACATGTGGGAGTGAATAACTTGCAGGCCTACAAGGAAATGAGGGGGCATATCACATGGGATCGCTGTACTCAGAGATGGGCTGTAAAATCATCTTCTGTGTCATTGTAAGGCTTGGTTTCAAGTCACCAATAAGGATTTGTGCTGATAATTCACTGAGTGAGTGTTGGAATGCTGGAAGAGGTACTTTTCAGGTGAGATCAAACCAAAACCTTTGTTTGTTTTATCAGCTGGAAGTAACATATCTCGTGGTATTGATTTGAAGGAGGGTTTTTTGGTCATAGTCAAATATTTACCTCTCAATGAACACCTAATCTCAATCATGCATAGTCCTTGGCTGTGTGCATGATGTCCACATTGCAACAGTTCAGATGTTGGATTCGCAAGGAAAGGTTAAACAGGCTACAACTTTATTCCCTTAAGTGTAGAAGAATAAAGAGCGATTTGCTGGAGGCATATAAAATTATGATAGGTACAGAGTACATGCAAATAAGCTTTTTCCACTGAGGTGAGGAGAGATTAAAAAAAACTAGAAGACATGGGTTAAGGATGAAAGGGGAACATTTAAGAAGGAATATTAGGGGGAAGTTTACGCAGAGAGTGGTGGGAGTGTGGAACAGGCTGCCAGCTGAATTGGTAAATGCAAGCTCAATTTTGACATTCAAGAAAAATTTGGACAGGTACATGGAGGGATATGATCCGGGCAAAGGGATGAATTATGTAATGATGCTTAACGGAGCACAAAGCAATACTTGTCTGATGTTCTACGCCTGAATATGTTCTGCCTTTACTAACGCTGTTTTTGTTTGCATGTGGTGAGAGTAGAATGAAAAGATGTTATTGAAACAGCCTCATAACACAGATTCAAGATCAAGATTCCTTTATTGTCATGTAATAGTACAGAACATGTAATATTACACTAAACTTCCTTCTGCCTCCCGTAAGGCAAACAAAATGTCACCATGAGTGTCGCCCGGCACCCCGTACAGGAAGAGAGAAAGAGAAGCAAAAGAGGTTCTGAGTGCCTCTAGAAAACTCCAGAATGATGAGAAAACTTCTCCCGATTTATTAACACAGACAGCCAAGTCCCAAGATGAATCCATAACTCACTTATTGGGAAATGTTATGCTCAAATCATAATTTCCGTAAACTAGGGATTAAAACTGCCAATTTGCGCATTCTTTGTTCCATAGCTCATTTACTCACCCATTCAGCAGCTCAGTCTAATCAGAGACAACGGAAAACCCTGAAAAACGATTATATTTTACACAGAATGGATTGTTCTTCTCAGTGGCATTGCCATCAATACTTGAAGGCTGTCAGCTTATTGACTGATCCTGATGTGCTCAGTGTTAAAAACACAGATACATTTGAATGCTGAAATAATGGGATTGACAATTCCAGCAGTAGTGAATCAGCAGGTCTGTAAAACCTTTGATGACTTACCACCCTTGTACGGTATTGAATTTAAATTTTCCATGCTTCTGTGTAAACCTCTTCATTGCCCTCACTCTTCTCCAACTGTTAACTCTTGGAGATCTTTATGTTTGCCCAGCTCTAACCTCCCGCATACCTCCAATTTACCTTTGCCTTCCATTGGCAGCGATGTCTTCGGTTACTTAGGTATGAAGCTTTGGAATGTCATGCTAAACCTCTCCATCTGTCTCTCCTTTATGGGTGCTGCTGTAAAATCAATCTCTTCGATCCAACTTTTCACATACCCATTTTAAGCTCATGTGGCTCAACATTCAATGTTGCCTGACAACACCCCATGAAATGCCTCGTGGCATTTTACCCTGTTAACTGCACGACAGAAATGCAAATTTCTGCTGCCTGGCTTTCTTTTCCATTCCCCAAACACCTCAGTCGGAATGCCAATTGCCATCTTCACTTTTTCCGCACAGCTGCAGTTGAATTTCAGCCCCATTACACCTGGTTTCAAAAGGACACAGCTGAATCTTCAATTATATTGCTTAAGGCTATCTATCAACCAATATGTGAACCCTATGGCTTATTTGGTGACAGTGTCACCTTAGTTTCTGTGTTGTTCAGTGAAGCCTCATTCCATTTCAAAGTTCAGGCTTATTGTAATCTAACTGTACATATGCAACCAGACAAAACAGCGTTTCTCTGGATCACAGTGCACACACTTACATACACAATACACAGCACATAATAATCACATTTTATATATATATATATATATAATTTAAAATAAATATCATGAAATAATTTATTTAGTTAATCACACTCACAGCCTATGGGGAGAAGCTATTTCCCAGCCTGGCAGTCCTGATTTTGATGCTCCTGTACATCCTTTTGATAGCAATGGGCCAAAGATACTGTGTGACGGATGGAAAGGGTCCTCAATAATCCTTAGAACATAGAACCCTACAGCACAGTACAGGCCCTTCAGCCCTTGATGTCATGCTGACCCACATATCCTTTAAAAAATACTAAAACCACCCTGCCCTGTAACCCTCTATTTTTCCTTCATCTGTATACCTGTCTTTTTTTTTTCTTTGGCTTGGCTTCGCGGACGAAGATTTATGGAGGGGGTAAAAAGTCCACGTCAGCTGCAGGCTGGTTTGTGGCTGACAAGTCCGATGCGGGACAGGCAGACACGATTGCAGCGGTTGCAGGGGAAAATTGGTTGGTTGGGGTTGGGTGTTGGGTTTTTCCTCCTTTGCCTTTTGTCAGTGAGGTGGGCTCTGCGGTCTTCTTCAAAGGAGGTTGCTGCCCGCCAAACTGTGAGGCGCCAAGATGCACGGTTTGAGGCGTTATCAGCCCACTGGCGGTGGTCAATGTGGCAGGCACCAAGAGATTTCTTTAGGCAGTCCTTGTACCTTTTCTTTGGTGCACCTCTGTCACGGTGGCCAGTGGAGAGCTCGCCATATAACACGATCTTGGGAAGGCGATGGTCCTCCATTCTGGAGACGTGACCCATCCAGCGCAGCTGGATCTTCAGCAGCATGGACTCGATGCTGTCGACCTCTGCCATCTCGAGTACTTCGACGTTAGGGATGTAAGCGCTCCAATGGATGTTGAGGATGGAGCGGAGACAACGCTGGTGGAAGCGTTCTAGGAGCCGTAGGTGGTGTCGGTAGAGGACCCATGATTCGGAGCCGAACAGGAGTGTGGGTATGACAACGGCTCTGTATACGCTTATCTTTGTGAGGTTTTTCAGTTGGTTGTTTTTCCAGACTCTTTTGTGTAGTCTCCCTAAAAGTCTCTTAAATGCCCGAAATGTTTCACCCTCCATCACCATCCCAGGGAGGGGATTCCAGGCACCCACAACTCTCTCAGTAAAAAACTTATCCCTGATATCTCCCCTAAACTTCCCTCCCCTAACTTTGTACATATGTCATCTGGTGTTTGCCATTCCTGCCCTGGGAAACAGGTGCTGGGTGTCCACCCTATCTATGCCTCTCATAATCTTGTAGACCTCTATCAAGTCTCTCATCCTTCTAGGCTCCAAAGTGAAAAGTCCCAGCTCTGCTAACCTTGCCTCGTAAAACTTGTTTCCCAATCCAGGTAACATCCTGGTAAATCTCCTCTGCATCCTCTCCATCGCTTCCACATCCTTCCTATAATGAGGTGACCAGAACTGAACACAATGTTCCAAGTGTGGTCTCACCAGAGTTTTGTAGAGTTGTAACATGACCTCTCTACTCCCGAACTCAATCCCCCTTTTAATGAAGCCCAGCATCCCATCGGCCTTCTTAACTATCCTATCAATCTGTGCGGCGACCTTGAAGGATGTATGGATTTGTACACCAAGGTCCCTCTATTCATCCACATTCTTAAGTAACCAACCATTAACCATGTACTCAGCCTTCTAGTTTGTCCTTCCAAAGTACATCACCTCACACTTATCCTGATTAAATTCCATCTGCCACTTTTTTGCCCAACTCTGTATACTGTCTATATCCTCTTGTAACTTTAGACAACCTTCAGCTCCATCCGCAACTCCTCCAACCTTCATGTCATATCCAAACGTACTGACCCATCCTTCCGCCTTTTCATCCAGGTTAGTTATAAAAATCACAAAGATTAGGGGTCCCAGAACAGATCCTTGTGACACTCCCCTAGTCACCGATCTCCAGACAGAATACTCTCCTTCCACTACTACTTTCTGCTTTCTTCCTCAACACTTTCTGGATGAGTCTCTCATGGGGGACCTTATCAAATGCCTTGCTAAAATCCATATAGACCACATATACCATCCTACCCTCATCAATTTCTATTGTTATCTCCTCAATAAACTCAATTAGGCTCATGAGGCATGACCTTCCCTTCACAAAGCCATGCTGACTATCTGTGAGTGGATTGGACTTCTCCAAATGCTCATAGATTCTATCTTTAAGAATCCTCTGCAATAGTTTGCACACCATAGATGTTAGACTCACCGATTCTCCTTGTTACCTTTTTTAAACAAGGGGTCTAAATTTGCCATTCTCCAATCTTCCGGCATATTCCTTGTGGTCAAAGAGGGTTCAAAGGTCATCATTACTCCCCCAGCTATCTCTTCTCTCACTTCCCATAGCAACCTGGGCTATATCGCATCGCATCCGGCCCGGGGACTTATCAATCTTGGATATTTCTAAGAAGGTCCAACGCTTCCTCTTCCTTAATCTCTACATTGTCCAGCACACAGTCCTGTTCTATTCTGCTCTCACTCTGATCAAGGTCCTTTTCTTTTGTGAATACTGAAGCAAAGTATTCATTTAGAACCCCCCCCCCACGTCCTCGCCTCCAAGTCATTTCCCCTACTTTATCTTTAAGTGGCCCCACCCTCTTTCTCGTTACTTCTTTTTCACATATGCCTTAGGGTTCTCCTTAATCCTATATGCCAAGGCCTTCTCATGCCCCCTTTGAACTCTCCTAAGTTCTTTCTTAAGCTCCTTCCTGGCTGCCATATATTTCCTATGAGCCCTTCCTGTTTCCTATATCTATTTTCTGCTTCCTTCTTCATCTTGACTAGTTGCCTCACCTGCTTCATTAGCCACGGTTCCTTTTTCCTACCATCTTTTCCTTGTCCCAGTGGAACAACCCTATCCTGAATCCAGCATAAGTGGTCTCTAAATTCCTCCACATTACTTCCGTGATTTCACCCTTGAACATCTGTTTCCAATTCATTCTCGCTAATCCTGCCTCATCCCTTCATAATTAGCCCTTCCCCAGTTAAGCACTTTCCTATATTGTCTGTTTTTTTATCCTTTTCCATAGCTATGTTGAAGCTCAGGGAGTTGTGGTCACTCTCACCAAAATGCTCTCCCACCGAGAGGTCCGTCTCCTGACCAGGTTCATCACCCAGAATTAATCTCATAAGGTCTCTCCTCTCATCAGCCAGTTCACATATTGTGTCAGGAATCATTCTTGAGCACACCTGACAAACTCAGCCCCATTTATCCCTCTTGCAGCCAATAGGTGCCAGTCAATATTAGGGAAGCTGAACTCACCCATAACTACAACCCTGTATTTCCCGCACCCTACCAAAATCTGCCTGCTTATCTGCTCCTCAGTGTCCCGAGGGCTATTTTAGGGCCTATAGACCACTCCCAGCACAGTGATGGCTCCCTTCCCTATTTCTGTCTTCCACCCACTGACTCAGTGGACATTCCCTCTGCAACTATCCCTGACCAGTAATGCTACTCCTCCCCCTTTTCTACCTCCCATCCTATTCCTTTTAAAACACCTGATCCCTGTTATGTGCATCAGCCAATCCTCCAGCTATCTCTGTTACGGCCACAGCTTCGTAGTTCCATGTACTGGTCCCTGCTCTAAGTTCATCCCCTTTATTCCTAATACTCCTACCATTGAAATAGACAGTTCTTGAGTCCTATTTAAGCAATGGTCTTGGTGAAAGCCATCAATAGAGGAAGGGAGACCCCAGTAATCCTCTCGGCTGTTTTGGTGATCCTCTGGTTCAATGCATTGTAGCATTGGACCACACAATAACCAGTCAGGGCACACTCAATTCTAGGTTGTGGAACCCTTCAGTACAGATTTTTCAGAGACACGTCTTTCATCTGAGTGGTTAATCTTTCTTGACTAATAATTTGAAGACAACTTCCCACCGATGATGTTGCCAGCTTGCTTACTTCACCCTAGGAGGTTCCTCGCCTCCACTCTAATTTTGTTGATGTTCAGGCTGCTGTGAGACCCATAGATTGTTTCACGGATGGGGCAGGACATGCCCCACTCAGTGTATGGGTAGTTCAGGAGCTGATCTACATTTTCCACTGTGAAAGTTGGGTTTTCATATGTTCCTGAAGTTCTCCTGACCTGCCCTTAATGCTCTTTCTCCACCGAGCAGTCATGGCCAAGAGTTGGAAATATGTTTTATTTAGATATACAACATGGTAACAGGCCTACGAGCCATGCTGTTCAATTACTCCCAATTGACCTGGCACGTTTTGAAGGGTGAGAGGAAACTGGAGCCCCTGGGAAAAACCCACACAGGCACAGGGAGAACGTACAAACTCCTTACTGATAGTGCCAGATTCAAACACTGGTCTCGGTCACTGGGGCTAACCGCAACGCTAACCATGCCACCCTTTAGACATACAACATGGTAACAGGCCCATTCGGCCCACGAGCCATGCACCCAATTACACCCAATTAACCTACAACTCCTGGTACGTTTTAAAGGGTGGGAGGAAACTGGGGGTAAACCCACACAGACACGGGGAGCACATACAAACTCCTTACAGTGAGCACGAGATTCAAATCCTGGTCCCGGTCAGTGGTGCACTAAAGGGGTTGCACTAAGCACTGCGCCAGCCTTGCTGCTCTACCATTTTGCATTTTTTCTTTGAGGAAGTTTTGAGGACACTTCTGTTTGCCTGGTAATCTCTTCCCATAACAGAGCTCAGGATACACTCAATATTTATCACTCAATCAACTGAAAACACCAGAGCAGATACAATAATCTACCCATGATAATATTGCTGAGTGCAATTTGCCGTTCCTCATTTACAACAGTGTCTATTCTCGAAAATGCTGTGTGTACTTTGAAGTGCTTTGAAGTGCCAAGGATGAGAAAAATGCACACTCACTCTGGGGACAGACATTGCCATAGATTCAGAGGCAATGCTTCAAGTGATCAAAACCTACTTATTAGATACTAATGTCCTTGCTCAAGTATATTCTTTTGCATCTGTATCGAAATGTGAGATGTAATGTCCATTTTCATTTGTGGTGTGTTGTCAGGTGTGTGATAACATTTGTATATACTGTGACTCCAGCGGAGAGGTATGGCTGAATTGTCTGTTGTTGAAATGGTATGGATAAAATACTAAAGTTTATTAGCCTTAATATTAACATGTTAAATGGGACAGTGAAAAGGAAAAGGGTCTTGGCATACCTAAAGAAATTAAAAGCAGATATAATCTTTCAGCAGGAAATACATCTTACCAAACTGGAACATGATAAGTTAAAAAGAGGAAGTATAGGCCAAATAATATTGTCTTCCTTTGGTTCAAAGTCAGGAGGGGTATCGATTCTAATTAATAAAAAATACACCAGTATTAATAGAAGATACATCGATTGACACATTGTAAAATTTATGGAGAAGCATGGATATTTATGAATATTTATGCACCAAATGATGACGATGAAACTTTTATGAAGGATTTCATTTTAAAAGCAGCAGAAGGAAGACAAAGGAGATTTTAAATTTTGCTTGGACCCAATTCTGGATAAATCTGCAAGAATAGTAATGAGGGTGAAAGCAGCAAAAACCATGATTTCATACATGAAGGACCTAAATCTTAATGATATATGAAGGCAATTAAATCACAGAGAGAGAGAGACTACTCCTTTTATTCAAGGCTGCACAATTCACATATAAAGATTGATTTATTTTTAATGTCTGCCTGGTTAAAAAATAGAGTGATAAAAACAGAATACCTAGTGAGGCTTCTATCAGATCACTCACCACTAACATTAACTATTGCAATAATGGAAAAGCAATAAAATGTATACATGTGGCATCTCAATACCACACTATTTAAAAGAACAGACTTCTGCGAGTTTATAAAGAGACAGATAGAAATATTTTGCGAAACAAGTCAGGCATCTACTAATAATAGATTTTGATATGGGACACATTCAAAGCACATTTGTGGGGACAAATTATATCTTATACAAAGAATATTAAGAGAGAATATATGGCAGAAGTAAACAATTTGGAGAAAGATATAGAATTAGAAAAAAAAATTAAAAGAACAGGAGTACTAGAAGAATACAGACTACTGGAGAATAAAAAGCTAAGATATAATACAATGCAAACATATAGAACAGAAAAAGCTATATTAAAAAACTAAACAACAATATTATGAGTTAGGTGAACAGACACATTAAAATCTTATCTTGGCAAATTAAAGCAGAGGAATCATCAAGAATGATGAATCCTATAAAAACAGAGGAGACACTCTAGCATATAAATAAAAGGACAATATTGCACAAAATTATACAAATCAGAATTACTAGGAAATGAGAATGAAACGGAAGAACTTTTGTTGAATGTTGAACTTCCAAAAGTAGGAGAGGAAGAAAAGATAGAATTAGAAACTCCCTTTACAAGAGAAGAAATTGAAAAAACCTGGGCACCTCACAGGCTAATAAATCACCAGGTGAGAATGGATTCCCACCTGAGTTTTATAGACAATTCAAATAATTCAAATAATAATTAATGCCTCTGTTAATAGATGTCTTGGACCAAGCTGTGGAGACACAGACCCTCCTGGAATAATTCTCAACTGCGATTATTACAGTGTTACCAAAAAAAAGGGACCCATTAAAAACTTTATCATATAGACCAATCTCTCTGTTAAATGCCATTTAGAAGATACTAGCAAAAACATTGGCTAATAGGTTAGAACAATATTTACCAAAATAGACACATACAGTCAAGGTAGGATTTATTAAAGGAAGACTTTCCTCAAATAGTCTAGGAAGATCATTTAATATAATATACATGGCAAAATTCAAATGGAATCCAAGAATTACAGTCTCCCTGGATGTGGAAAAAGCATTTGACCATTTGGAATGGCCCTTTCTATTTAAAACAATGGAAAAATTTGGCATAGGCAGAACATTTATAAACTGGATAAAAACCTTATACCATAAACCACAAGCTAAAATTATAACCAATAATCAGATGCCAGCAGTGTTCACCTTGAGTAGATCGAGTAGAAAGGGATTTCCCCCTGTCCGCAGCACTTCTTATTTTAGTGATTGATCCATTGGTGAAGATAATAAGAATGAATCTGGATATAAAGGGCTTCAAAGTTGAACAAGAAGAGCACAAAATCAGACTATTTGCCAATGTTGTCCTATTGTACCTATCATAACATCTTTGGAAAAATTGCAAGGAACACTAGAAAAATATGGAGAATATCTAGTTATAAAATAAATATGGACAAAAGCGAGATAATGCCATTGACAGATTTTGAATATGGAAGATACCAAAAAGGAAGAAAATTTGAATGGAAGACGGATGGAATAAAATATCTTGGAATAGAAACTGACAATAACTTGCAAAATCTGTACAAATTAAATTATGTTCCTCTTTTGGGGAATATAGAAGAAGACTGACAGAAATGGAGAGACTTACTGATTACTCTAGTGGGAAGGGTTAATTGCATCAAAATGAAAGTAGTCCCAAGACTACAGTATCTTTTTTAATCACTGACTATTCTGTTACCTAAAAATTTCTTTAAACTACTAAACAATCACATTAGACAGTTCCTATGGAATAATAAGGTGCCAAGAATCGCACTGGAAAAACTGAAATGGGACAACGGGCTGGGAAGACTTAGACTTCTAAATCTTAAAAAAATACTATCGAGCTGCACAGGCTAGATTTCTCGCAGCCTTCTTTGTGGAAGACAGCCCCCACCCCCTCAGATTCAGATTTGAATGCACTCAATTGGGGAATACAAAATACACTTTTGTAAATACAAAAGTGTCGTATTTATTCTTCAATTTATATCTGATTTTTTTCCATAGCTGTTTATTTCTGCATTCCATTGTGCTATAAATGGAAGGGAGTCAGACTTCCAAGCGATCGCAGTACATTTTTTTGCTACCGCCAGTGTTATTTTTATAAATGAGATTTGACATTTGGTCAATTTGTTGTTTTTTTCCATAAAATTACCTAATAGATATAGCTCTGGTTCACCCGTGAAGGCCACTCCTGTTTACCTGGTTAATTTTTCTGCGATTTCTTGCCAAAATGACCTCACTCTCACGCAAGACCACATGGCATATAGAAATGTTCCTGTCTCAGTCCCGCATCTGAAACACATCTCTGAAATTTCATCTGTGTACCTGGACCACATAGGGGCCCAGATACAATAATTTAAAAAAAGGACTATAAATGTTTCTATTATACATATCCAAACATGATTTCCCCAATTGTATTCTACATATTTAAAAGTTGTAATCTCTGATGGTGTGAGGATCTGTATATGGAAAGGGGGAGGGAGGGAGGGACTGTTTTGTTTTTGTTGAATATATTGTGATATTGAAGATTTTATTTATGTATATTTTTGAAAAAAAATCAAAAATAAAATATTCATAAGAAATAAATAGTGTCTGCTGCAGTGGGTGGCAAGAGTAATGGAGGGGAAGATGGTTCATTGGCATTCATAGAGAATGGGTTGCAAGGAAGTAAGTGGGAGAAGGGGAACTCATGGGATTACTTTGAGAGCCAACGCAGACATGATGGGGTGAATGGCCTCCCTTATGAAGTACTCCAGCTCTTCCTCAAAGTAGTTCCATGAGATATCACGCAGAGACTCAAGAATATAGAGTAGGCCATGGCTTAACAGGTCCAAACCTTATTGTGGCAATGTGGGCTCTTGAAATCCAGCCTTGGTTTGGGTCCCGAACTTAAGATATCCAGTGCAGAGGCATGAGTATGAGAAAGGAATGGAGAAACAGAAAAAGAGGTCAGCTGAGGTCAATTTCATACAACCTCTTTGTTCCTCAACTTGGCCAGTTAATCATGAAGGCCAGGAGAATATGTTGCCTGGCAACATCATTCTGTAAAGCTTTTCTCTTTGTGTGGCAGGGATAGTGGAGAAATCAGTGTGTCAGTGGAAAAGGAGATGCCTTAACAAAATTAAAGATATATTTGGATTTTTGGCAGATGAATTTGGTAACTCTGGCACTGTTCACTTTTCTCTATTCTTTGCTATCCCGTAGAACCATAGAAAACTGCAGCACAGAAAACGGGCCATTCAGCCCTTCTTGTCTGAGCCAACCACTATTCCGCTAGTCCCACTGACCTGCAAACATTCCATAACCCTCCAGAGCTCTCCCATCTGTGTATCTAATTTATTCTTAAAATTTAAGAGTGAGTTTGCATTTACCACATCAGATGGCAGCTTGTTCCACACTCCACCATTCTCTGAGTGAAGTTTCCCCTAATGTTCCCCTTAAACCTTTAACCTTTCGCCCTAAAGCCATGTCCTCTATATTTATCTCTCCTAATCTAAGTGAAAAGAGCCTACTTGTATTTACTCTGTCTCTACTCTTCATAATTTTGTAAACCTCTATCAAATCTCCCCTCAGTCTTCTATGCCGCAAGGAATAAAGTCCTAACCTAGTTAATCTTTACCAGTAACTCAACACTTGAAGACATGAAAACATTCTAGTAAATCTTCTCTGTACTCTTTCAATCTTACTGACATCCTTCCTGTAGTTTGGTGACCAGAAATGCACACAATGCTCCAGGATTGGCCTCACCCTAACACCCCCACTCCTGTTCTCAATACTTTGATTTATGAAGGCCAATATGCCAAAAGCTTTCTTTACAACCTTGTCTACCTGTAAGACCACTTTCAGGGAATTATGTATCTGTATTCCCAGATCCTTTTGTTTCTCCACACTCCTCAGTGTCCTACCATTTATTATGTATTTCCTACCTTGGTTTGTCCTTCCAAAATGCAAAACCTTACAATCGTCTGCATTAAATTCCATCTGCCATTTTCTGGCCCATTTTTCCAGTTGGTTCAGATCCCTTTGCAAGCTTTGAAAGCCTTCCTCATTGTCCACAACACCTCCAATCTTAGTGTCATCAGCAAACTTGCTGATCCAATTTACCACATTATCATCCAGGTCATTGATATAGACAACAGACATCAATAGTCCCAGTACTGATCCCTGAGGCACACTACTACTCACAGGCCTCCAGTCTGAGAAACAACCATCCACTACAAATCTCTGTCTTCTCCCATTCAGCTAATTGGGAATCCAGTTTACAATCTCTCCATAGATACCTTGTTTCTGAACCTTCTGAACTAACCTCCCATGTGGGACCTTGTCAAAGGCCTTACTAAAGTCCACAAAGACAACGTCCACAGACTTTTCTTCATCACTTTCTTGGTAACCTCTTCGAAAAATTCTATAAAATCCATTAAACATGACTTAACATGCACAAAGCCATGTTTACTCTCCTTAATCAGCCCTTGGCTGTCCAAATACTTGTACATCCACCTTCCAATAACTCACCGGCCTTTAATTTCCTGGTTTACTTTTTGAGCCTTTGTTAAAACAATGGAACAACATAAGCTACCCTCCAATCCTCTGGCACCACACCCTGTAATTTCTACACTAGTCTCCCTCAAGTTCCGAGGGAATATCATGTCAGGCCCGGGGGATTTATCTACCTTTATTCGCTGTAAGGCAGCAAGCACCTCCTCCTCTTTAATCTCTATATGTTCCATGCCACTACTGCTTGTTTCCCTTCCTTCCTAATATACCACGTCTGTTTCCTAAGTAAATACTGATGCAAAAAAACTGTTTAAGATCTCCCCCATCTCATTAGGCTCCACTCATAGACGACCACTCTGCTCTTCCAGGGGACCAATTTTGGCCATTACTATCCTTTTACTCTTAACATACTTGTAGAAACTCTTCGGGTTTACCTTCACATTATCTGCCAAAGCAATCTCATGTCTTCTTTTTGCCTTCCTGATTTCCTTCTTGAGTATTTTCTAACATTTTCTATACTCTTCTAGTACCTCATTTGTTGCCTACACCTCTCTCTCCATAACCAGATCACCAATATCCCTTGAAAACCAAAGTTCCCTGTGCCTGTTAATCCTGCCAGGAACACGCAAACTTTGCAATCTCAAAAATTTGCAAACTCTGCAATCTCAAAATATTAAAACATACTACTGTAATAATAACTTGAAGGAATGACATCACATGTACAGACAGAATTTGCATTTCCCTTGAAACTTCAGAATATTCTTTGAGGCAATGAAGTAATGAGGCAATGAGGTCATCTTCCCCATTGGTATTGCTTTGGATCGAGGATGCCTTGGTCAGTTTGTGGGCTCCAACGCGATCAATAAAGCCGAGATAGGAACTGCAAATTCTTGGGCCAGATGTTGGCTGATGGGCCAGGCAAGTGGGGAGTTTTGTGAAGTGCTCCCTTCCTTTCACCGACCACAGAAGGCTTGTGCGTACCCCCAAGGCATGGTCTCAAGATCCTTCGCACTTTCCCAAATGTTCCCCCTTCAGTTTCAGTGGTTATGGGCCAGGGTCTCAATGCAGAGTGGGATGTTGGCCAGGTCTAATGTTAGTTCTCCTTCAAGCGCATGGTTCCCATTTGGGACCGGGGCTTGGGTCCGCCTCACAGGAGAATGATGTCCTCTGTATGAAAGGAAATAAAATCAGGCTGGACCATTTAATCCTTCATTTGTCATTTGCAAATACTATGAAGAAAGAGCCGAGCAAACAAGTTAACACCCCAAGTGGGGTGATTTAAGGCCAGCTTTTATTTTGTAGTGCAGAAAAATTTGGCATGACTGAACTTTTTAGCACAATGCGAGGATGGCTATTGTGGTCAATGTTTATGGTCCACTGTTCTGAGAGTGGGTCTACTAAGACAAGTCTAGTCAAGTTTATTGTCATCTGATTGCTTAAGTGCAACCCAATGAAACAGCATTCTCAGTGCAAAACACACAGACACCAACCAGACACAACACACATACAGACAAACAATACATATGCAGGGCGTATTCATATATACAAATAAATAAATATTTTTTCATGAATATGAAAGTATTGGATGGTTGGCACTCTGTGTTGGATGATTATATTTTCATGTCAAAGTCCAGAACCTGAGCACAAGCTCTATGCTTCCACATGAGGAGGGAGAGGGTGTTGAACTGATATGGAAGTGCTGTATTTATAATGAGACTTAAACTGAAAGGCCATCTCAAGTGGACAACGTAATAAAAAAGATCCAAGCACAATCTGAGTAGTTTATCTGCATTTAGCTGTGATAATTGCATACAAGGAAACTGGGACACAAATATGAGGAAATTATGCATTAGTTGTGTAGAACTTCAGTCAGAAACCATCTGGAGTTCTGGGCAACAGCTCTCGGGAATGTTATCTGGGCCTTGGAAAGGAAACAGTACAGATTTATTACAAAAATGAAAGTTAGGACAGATTGCACAAAGCTGAATCTAGAAGATCAATGGATAATCAAATTGCATTTTGTTTGAATAAAAAAAAAGGGATTTCATGATACAGCCATTGGAGAAAGTGGCCCAGAACCGCTGGCAGTTCTGACAGCATTTCTGTCTATAACTAACAGGAATGTAAATTTGTCCGAATGCAGAAGACTAAAACCACTGAGAGGTGCTGACCACACTTTGACAACAAAGCCCCTACTTCCAAAGATGCTGGGAAATCTGGCTGCTGAACCTTCCCCATATTCAGTGCTTTGGGAAGGAAAGGACAAGGGCATCACAGTTGGTGTAGCGGTTAGCACAATGGCTTTACAGCACCAAGGATAGGGTCCAGTCTGGGGTTCGATTCCCTCACTGTTTGTAAGGAGTTGGTACGTTCTCCCCTTGTCTGAGTGGGTTTTCTCCTACGTTTAAAACTTAGCAGGGGTGTAGGTTGATGGGATATAAATTGGGCCAAAATGGCC
Organism: Narcine bancroftii; assembly: GCF_036971445.1. Taxonomy (NCBI): domain Eukaryota; kingdom Metazoa; phylum Chordata; class Chondrichthyes; order Torpediniformes; family Narcinidae; genus Narcine; species Narcine bancroftii. The sequence goes on from NC_091472.1 coordinate 213,127,876, forward strand.
TGTTACCGTGCTGCATGTCTAAATTTAAAATTTAAATTAAGTTGGGTTAAAGGGCATGTTTCCGTGCTGTAAAACTATGACTCGATCAACAATTGGAAAGGAGAGAAGAAGTTAATTTTGCAATTAAGAAGCAAAGATAAATTTATTGTAATTTTATTGAAATAAGTAATAAATTAACTCAATTTCATATTTCTTTTGTCAAAGTAGCTTTAGCGGTGGGTAATAAGTTTATTGCAACTACTCGGAAGTCCGACTCTCCCTTACCCACAGCATGATGGACTACAGAGATGAATAATTGTATACCTAGGTAGAAAATTACATACAACCTAATAAATATATATATTTGTCAAGATATGGCAGCCATATTTGGACCATATAGGGGTATGGCAGCGCACTCTCTCATGGCGAACCGGCCCCGCGTGTAACACCACGTAGTGGGGCAGCCATGGGAAGATTGTGCTGTCAGGGTTTCTCCCTGCCTCAAGTCTCCTACCCAGTGCACACCTGGGGCAGTGATTATGATGTCACAATGCACGAGGTGACTGAGCTCATGCTGCCCTTAAAAGGGGCGCATGCTGAATTTGAATAAAAACAGTCATTAATGACTTTCAATGTGGTGGCTGAGTCTTTCTTGGCTGTGTCCAGCACTACATTGGTGACCCCATTGAGCCCAGATGCCTCTCTGGTCTCAAGATCATAGATCTGGAAGAGATCAAACTGCCCCCTTCTGGACCCATCGCCCGCGTACATGGTTCAGGCAGGAGGAGGCGCAGTTTCAACTAGGAACATTTCAACAGACGCCACTATGTTCTACCACGTAGGGAGCGTGCTGGATGAAGAAGCGGCAGCCAGGATGGACGATCCATGGGTCGAGGGTAAATATCCTGCCCTCAAGAACCTGTTCCTAGGCACTTTTGGGCTCTCCCCTCAGCAGCGCGCCTCCAGGCTCCTGCACCTCGACGGGCTTGGGGACCACACACCATCGGCCCTAATGGACGAGATGCTGGCGGAAGATAACAAACCTTGTTTCCTATTCCGTCAGATCTTCCTCGAGCAGTTGCCCGGATACATCCAACTACTCCTGGCAGATAAGGATTTCACGGATCCATGCCAAGTCGCAGCCTGAGCGGACACCCTCTGGCGCACCAAGAGGGAGAATGAAGCAGTCCTCAGTTAAGACCCAGCCGACCGCAACGCTCCCCCAAGCACAAACCGGAGGAACACTATTCCCCCTGGTGCTTTTACCATCAGCACTGGGGAGCGCAAGCTCATAAGTGCCGACAACCATGTGATTACCAGGGGAAACAACCCAGCCAGCCACCGTTGATGGCTGCAACGGCTGGCCACGTGGACAGCCTCCTTCACGTTACCGACAAGTCCACTGGCCGACATTTCCTGGTGGACACTGGAGCGGAGCTGGGCATCCTGCCCCCCACCGCCCTCGAGACACGCACCCGATCTCGTGGTCCCACCCTGCGGGCAGCCAACGGTTCTGACATTAAGACCTTCGGTACCTGCAGGGTGCAGATCCAGATCAAGAAAAAGAAATTCCGCTGGAAGTTCGTGTTAGCCTCAATGGGTACTGTGTTGTTGGGGGCCGCCTTCCTGAGGGCACATGGCCTGTTGGTCAACATGAAGGGCAAGAGGCTGGTCAACGCTCGCATCTTCCATTCGGTGGACGCCACGAATGCCTGTAGGCCCCAGATGGCCACCATTGCTACTTCCAGGGATGAGTATTTGAACATACTCCTTGAGTTCCCCACTATCCTTCAACCACGATTCAGTGCCACCTTACCCCAGCATGGGGTATACCACCATATCTCCATGCAGGGCCCCTCGCTGCATGTCCAGCCCAGACGACTTCCGCCCGAGAAGCTGCAGCTGGCAAAGGAGGAATTTTCCCGGCTGCAGGAGTTGGGGATTGTCCATCGCTTGGACAGCACCTGGGCATCCCCTCTCCACATAGTTCCCAAATCCTCCGGGGGCTGAAGACCCTGCAGCAATTATCGGCATTTGAATGACACAACCACACTAGACAGGTACCTGGTTCCACACATTCAAGACTTCTCGGCCAATCTCCGCAGTGCATAAGTCTTCTCCAAGGTCGATCTGGTGAGGGGGTATCATCAGATCGCGGTCCATCCCGAGGACATTGGCAAGACAGCGATCATCACCCCCTTTGGCCTTTTGGGCTCAAGAACGCGGCCCAGACTTTTCATGGATGCAATGCAGAGGGACTTAAAATCCAAGTGTTTATCTACCTGGATGATATCCTTATTGCCAGCTGCAACCACGAAGAGCACAAGGCCCACCTCGTACCCTGTTTGCCCAACTAGGAGAATTTGGCCTCACTGCCAACGTGGCCAAGTGCCAGTTCGGCAAGCAGATGCTGCAGTTCCTGGGGCCCACCATCTCAGCAGCAGGAGCTGCCCCGGCGCCAGAGAAGGTCGTGGGCGTCCAGCGGTTCCCCAAATCAACCACACTCAAGAGTCTGCAGGAGATCATGAGGATAGTGAATTTTTATCATCAGTTCATCCCCGGCGCTGCTCGCACCATGCGACCGCTGTTCGTGTTGATCGCCATTAAGGAGAAAGTCTTGACATGGTCGGAGGAGGCAGAGACTGCTTTTGTCGCAACAAAGGAGGCCCTCGCCAACGCAACTCTATTGGTACACCCACACCTGGAGGCACACACGGCGCTCTCGGTGGATGCCTCAGCCACGGCAGTAGGGGGCGTACTTGAGCAGTGACTCAACGGATATTGGCGTCTGCTGGCCTTCTTTAGCAAACAGCTGTGCCCACCGGAGCTAAAGTACAATGCTTTTGAGTGGGAGCTCCTGGCGCTGTACCTGGCCATCTGGCACTTTCGATATTTCCTGCAGGGCAGGCTCTTCATGGTGTTCACAGACCACAAGCCACTCACACAGACTCTCACAATGGCTAAAGGTCCGTGGTCGGCTCGCCAGCAACAACACCTCTCCTATGTGTTGGAGTTCACCATCAACATTCGGCACAGGGCAGGCAAAGACAACGTCATGGTGGATGTGCTCTCTCATCCGGCAATCAATCCTCTTGCCCCCAGCCTTGACTACATACAGTTAGGCCCAGAAGCTGGACACAGCGTCCAATTTTAATCTCTCCAGACTGGCATCTCTGGCCTCGAGCTCCAGGATATTCAGTTACCCAACAGCTTGGACACGCTGCTCTGCAACGTCTCCACCGGTTTGTTCCCAGTAGTCCCAACGCAGTGGAGGTCGAGGGTTTTCAGCTTAGTCCACGACCTAGCCCACCCCTCAGTGAAGACTTCGGTGCGAATGGTGGCAGAATGGTTTGTGTGGCACGGGCTCAAAAAGGAGGTGGCCAAGATGATGAAGAACTGCACCAGGTGCCAGCCCTCCAAGGTCCACTGGCATATACAGGCTCCAATCCAGCAATTTGACCTGGCGGTGCGGTGATTTCAGCAGATCCACGTTGACGTCATAGACCCCCTGTCGGTGTCCAGAGAAGCACACTACCTTCTCACAATAGTCGATCGGACCACAAAATGGCTGGAGGCTGTTCCCATCAAAGAGGTTTCCGCAGAGACGTGTGCCAGGAACCTAGTCAGTCATTGGATCACTAGGTTTGGAGTCCTAGTGCACATCACCAGTGGCGTGGCGCCCAGTTCACCTCTGCGCTCTGGGCTCAGCTGGTGAACCTCCTGGGGGGTTAAACTCCACCACACCACAGCCTACCATCCACAGCATATGGTTTGGTGGAGAGGTTTCATTGTCATATGAAATCTGCCCTCATGGCTCGCCTCACTGGCCCAGGCTGGGAAGATGAACAGCCCAGGGTCCTCCTCGGCATCAGAACTGCACCCAAGGAGAACCTACAGGCATCTTCTGCGGAACTGGTCTATGGCGCGCCACTCTCGCTGCCCAGTGAGTTCTTTGGCCCAACGTCACGTCCGAGCACACAAACTTTTTGGCAGATCTCTGTAATAAACTATCCTTGCTAGCCCCTCCTCCTCCCTCGCATCATGGCATCCGGCCAACACATCATCCCAAAGAGCTGGACTCGGCAGAATTCGTATTTGTTCAGCGTGGCCCACATACGGCACCTTTACAACGCTCATACGAAGGTCCATACAAGGTCCTCCAGTGGTCCGGCAGGACTTTCACTTTGGACGAACATTTCACCGTGGACTGTTTGAAGGTGGCACACTTAGACCTATCACAGACGGTGCAGACGGCCATGCCCAAACACCAGGGCTGCCCGTCCAAGCGGCAGGACACAAAGCTGGTTCTGGGGGGGGGGGGGGGGGGGGTTGTGTGGTGGCGCACTCTCTCATGGCGAAATGGCCCCACGTGTAATGCCACTTGGCAGGGCAGCCATGGGAAGATGGTGCTGTCAAGGTTTTCTCCCTGCCTCAAGTCTCCTGCCCAGCGCGTGCCTGCAGCAGTGATTATGACATCACAATGCAGAGGTGACTGAGCTCACGCTGTCCTCAAAAGGGGTGCGTACTGAATTTGAATAAAAACAGTCATTAACGACTTTCAATGTGGTGGCTGAGTCTTTCTTGGCTGGGTCCAGTCCTACAGGGCCCCAATTATAATAATAACAGATGCTGTTAAAATATAAGCAGATGTGATTACCCCATGTAGATCTCTTATAGGTTTTTTTATGGATGAGTGTGAGCTCTGACAGGGTGTGGTTTTATATTTTGTAGGAAGGGGGAGGGGTTTTCTTTGTTTTTGTTTTAATGTAAAAGTTTAATATATTGTGATAATGAAGATTTTACTACGTATATTTATTAAAAAAATGAAAAATAAAATATAAAAAAAAGCAAAGATAAATGCATTGAATTGACTCCTACACGAGAGTAGGATGCCTGATTTGCAAATTTTCTGGTTGCTTGAGATTCCCTCTTACAATGGCTATCCAATACACCTGCATTAAGAATGAATAGTTTAAAAGACAAAATATAAAGTTATTTGAAATAAATCAATATTGTAGTCCTTAATTATGTAAACACTACACTAACTGTGCAGCCATCATAATTAATCCTCTGCCCAAGTTTACAGATAAAACCATTAGATACACTTTCCAATCTCTCAAATTTCCCAATTTCAAAACATTTCATCTTCACAGAAACATAAGCATCGATATTTTGAAATACTATCTTAATATTCCAATAAACCAAACTCTGTATTTGCAGTTGTAAACAACTTTAATTGGTTGATATAAATGTATAATATTTTGCATAAATTCGCATCAAGATTTTCATAACGATGAATTAACAAAGTATTCGATTATATCTAAAGACATAACGATATCAGAAGATAAGAAATGATTAACATGAAATAAGATAAGATCATTAAAACAAATTCAAAAAGTATTTTGATCTCATGGTTCTCAGAAAAATGAAAACACCCTCCCCGTACATCCAGATATTACAACATACATTGTCATAGTAACTATAATAACACTACAAACAACAATTTTCCTTAAAGGGATAGTCATAAAATTAACTATAGATCAAAAACATAAGGTTTTAACCTTTACAAACCTTATTAATATACCTAATGAGGCTGCTAAGCCACTAAACCAAAAGGAACATGCTGAGTCTTGCAGAGTTCTGAAGTAACTGCTTTACTGGTTTTGAAATCGTGCACTTAAAGAGGCCTGCCCAGTCCCAGCGGTGTGGAAATGACGTCAACTTCCAGCCCCCGCTTTGAGCGTCTCCATGGATGCTGCTGGCCGCGGACTTACCCACAGCTGCTGGCGCAGGTTCGCTACACTAATAATATTAAAGAGTACTTGGCAGGGAAAAGGAGACATTTTGGGAGAGTTGCCCAGGGGTGAACAGCATCATCTGGCTCTTCATCCTGGACACCATCATTTTATTCAAACACAACTTTATTGAAACTTTATTCAAACAGCTGCTGCGAGCTGGGGCATGACTAGGGTGCTCCACTGGCTGAATGTCTACTCCAACCATCACAAGGACTTGTTGCTTCGGAGAACATTTACTTTTGCAATTTTAAACTTTTATTTAAATTTCTATTTATTATTATTTATTTTAAGTTTTATTTATTTATTTTCTCTTATTTGCTGGTTGCATGGGGTTGCTGGTTGTGTGAATTCTGGATAACAGGGATTTTACTGCATTCATTTTACTTCTGAATATTTTAGATTATTTAAATTAGCATGATTAGCTTTTAAAAAGTTTTCAGGATGTGTGACAGCTCATTAAGCCATGGCATTAGATCACCAGCTACAAAAGCATAGCAATGAATGGGGCATGTTCAGGCCTTGCCACTTGATCTCTTATTACATCAGGCCTGATGACTCAATTGGAGTTGGCTTCTTTCAGAAACATCCTTTCAAGGTAAATGCACTCAATTTAGACATACAGCAGGGCAACAGGCCATTTCGGCCCTGAAATACATGCTGCCCAAACACACCCAGTTCACCTACACCCCGTATGTTTTGAACGGTGGGAGGAAACTGCAGCCCCCAGAGGAAATCCACACTGACACGGGGAGAACTCCTTACAGATACCACCGGATTCAAAGTAATAGCCAACTGTGCCACCCCCTACTGGGGAGACATAGGAGAAAATGTGTCAGGCTTGGCATTGCTAGGACATTTTGAGATTATTTTCTTTGGTAGAGAAATTCAGAATCAGGAGGCATTGTAGCGCGTTGTGAAAGAGGGGCTGTACAGACTGGAGACGCAGGTTGCTAGCTCGGGTATCACCACAGACTGTTTATTTAAAATTTGCGCGGTTGCTTTTCAGGCCGAGACTGCAGGAGATGGATGTGTCCCACCATCTTTCCGCGGCTGCCCCGCTAACCGCGTGTAACAAGTGGGGCCAGTTCGTCCTGGCACACCTGTGCATCGCCACAGCATAATATTAAAATTGGACATTATCTACTTAGGAGTCAGACTAAGAAACATGTATGGGGTGGAAATCTGCAATTCTTTCTCTGAAAGGTTAGTGAGATGTTTATCAGCAGATGCAATAACATTCTTTTGGCTGTATCTATGGAGAGGCAGTAAATATACGAACAAACAATGTATATGTTAAGATAACACAATGTGCCACAAGAGAAACAAAAATATAAAATATAAAAGGATAAATGTATATTCATAGTTCTAACAATGTAAAAAAAATGTGCTGTTTCAATACTGGAGATAGATGTTTGGTGGTCTGGGGAGGTTCAAGAGTCTGATAGTATTTGAGAATAAACCTGGAGGTGCTGGACTTCAGGCTTCTGTATCTTCTGCCTGAAAGTAGTTATGGGAAGAGAGCTTGACCAGGCTGATGGGGAGACTTCATGATGTTGGCTGCCTTCAAGAATCAGCATCTCACACAGATGTCTTCAATGGACCTCCCCATAACCAACACAGATGTCTTCAATGGACCTCCCCGTAACCAACCAATTCTGAGTCACACTCTCAAGCTCACATGTCTGTCCATGGCCTTTCACACTACCCAGCCCTGACCACCCGCAGGTTGGAGGAACCTCATTTTTCATCTGGGCACCCTCCAACCCCAGGGTATGAACATTGAGTTCACTGCATTCCACTAATCAGCTTGCCCTTTAACTAGTTACTCCAGTTCCTACTTCCTTTCTATCTCCACCTAGCCCAGATTCCTCCCCACCTTTCTGCGGTCTTCTCCCCCCCCTCCACCTATTATCTCCCACCTTCACTACCCCTCCCCACTTTTGTTCGGACATCTTGATGAAGGGATCAAGCCTGAAACGTTGGTGATGCATCTTTACCTCTGCTACATAAAGGCACTGTTTGCCCTGCTGAGTTTCTCTTACATTTGTGTGTTTTTTCACTTAACCACAGTGTCAACAGAATCCTGTGTTTTATTTCTCAATGGTGGTAGGTCAGTGCCCATGATGGACATGGCTAGATCTGTCACTTTCTCCCTTTGGCATTCTTGGGTGCCTGAGTTTCCAAACCAGGCTGTGATGTAATCAGTCAGTACGCTTTCCAGCGAACACTTGTAGATGTTTGTTAGATTATTCAACGACATGTATATCTCCCAGAAAGTAGTGACACATTGTGCTTTCTTCTCAGTTGCCTCAATGTGCTGGCTCCTGGAAAAGTCTTCTGATATGTGAGGCCAGGGATGTAGGAGTGCATCGAAACTGTCGATACTGTATGAGCTGTTGTATAGGATGATCCCCGAAACTTCAAAATATTACCTTAAAATCAGGGTCTTCTTAGAGTATAAAATTCTTAATTTGTCGATGAATTCGCAACACCTCTGCCATCTTCCCGCCGGCTCCGACGCAGTCTCACGCATGCCACGGTAGTTATTTGTGAAGTCTCAGAGCTCCTCCGCAGAATCTATCCGCCCGGTTCAACAGCCATCGGATCTGTACAGGCTTTAAATGGCCTGTTACAGGAGCCAACAGTGGTTTATTTTAAAATAGCAAAACAAAATTTAAAATTTAAAATGATAATTTGTTATTAAAATATTGTGATTTGGCCTTTAACAGCATTTGCCACTTGATCTCTTATTACATCAGGCCTGATGACTCCATTGGAGTTGGCTTCTTTCAGAAAGTGACCGTTTAACAACGGTCAGCGGTCAGTTCCAGTTACGGGGGGGGGGGGCGTCTTATACAAAGGATATCACTCAAAACCAACAGTTCATCTGGAAATTCAGGGGGGTTCTATATAAAGTCGTCTTATACAATGGCATATATGGTAATTACGTTTTATTATTATATAAGATCATTTATGTTAGACAATAATATCAAGATAAATGGAGCAAATATAGATGAAAGAAATTGAGGCAGGGATCAAATTACAACTGAATGCCAGAATGGGCTCAGAGACATTCATATTCACAGTAATGAAGTGTTTTGAAAGGCTGGTGTTGAAGCATATCAGCACCTGTCTGAGTAGTGACATGGCTCTCTTCCAATTTGCCTACCGCAACAACAGGTCTACAGCAGATGCCATCTCATTGACTCTACACAAAGCCCTGGAATCTTTTTCTTTGGCTTCGCGGACGAAGATTTATGGAGGGGGTAAAAAGCCCTGGAATACTGGGACAGCAAAGATGCAAACACCAGGATGCTCTTTGCTGACAACAGTTCATCATTGAACACCATCATCTTTCAACTAATCAGCCAACTCCAAGACCTGGGTGTCAATACCCCACTGTGTAATTGGGCCTCTTCACCTTTGTTTCTCTTGTGGTGCATTGTGTTATCTTAACATATACATTGTTTGTTCGTATATTTACTGCCTCTCCATAGATACAGCCAAAAGAATGTTATTGCATCTGCTGATAAACATCTCACTAACCTTTCAGAGAAAGAATTCACCTTCACCTCTGGACCACAATCAGTGAGGATCAGTAAGAAAATCTCCTCCACAATTTGTAACAGCAGAGGAGAACAACAGGGTTGTTGAGTACTTAGCCCCCGCCCTTCTCACCTTACACCTATGACTGCCTGGCTCAATATGACAACAACAGTATTTGCATACTTGCTGATGATATCACAGTGTGAGCTGTTTAAAAATGAACGAAGGATGTTGAAAACTTGGTTAAAACTCAGGTGCTGATTGTTGACTGCAGGAAGGGAAAACCAGAGGTGTAGGATTTAGTGATCATTGGGGATCAGCAGTGGACAGGGTGAGCAAATTTAAATTCCTGGGAGTCACAATCTTGGAGGATCTTTCCTGGAACCAACACACACCAATGACACCTCTACTTCCACAGGAGGTTTGGCATGAAATCAGAAACCCTGGCAAATTTCTATAGAGCTGTGGTGGAAAATGTGCTGACTGCACTGGGTTCAGGAAGAGCTGCTACCCTTCCACCATCAGACTCCAAAACAATAAACTCAATCAGGGGCTCATTTAAGGAATCGTACCTTGCTCATTACTGAATATTTTTAATTTTTCTGTTTTTGAAGTCGGACTGTTTAAATTTCTTTCTTTGTTTACATTCCTCTCTTTTGTATACACATCTTTTACTTGAATAGAGTTTACGCCAGTAGAAATTCTGCCTCACCCTCAGGAAAAGAGAATCTCAGGGTTGTATGTGGTATCATGTATGTATTCTAACAATAAATCTTAACTTTCAATAAAATTCTGTCTTACTCCTTATATTGCTAAATTCCTATATTCTGACATCGAACAATACCATCAAAAACATATTATCGAGTCATATATCTCACTGCTATTTGCAAGTCCCTGCTGAGCATATATTGGCAAATACGTTTACTCACAAAAAAAACAGTAACTGCTCAGTGTAATTAATTGGCTGTAAAAACACTTTGGAACATCTCAACATTGTGAATCTTCTGAAAGGAAGGCAAGTCATTCTTCTGCCTATTTCAATGGCTGAGTTTAGGTTGTCATGGAAAGTGAGACTGCTGAATCTCTGTTGAAATGCTAAAACAACTCCCCGTTACTCTAATCCTTGTTAACAATACTTATTTTAATTTCTGTATATAGGTTCTGTGTATTGTATTATTTGCCTCTCTATGTGTGTTATGCCTCTATGAGTGTTTGCACTGTTATGCACCATGGTCCAGAATTTGTTGGGTTGTATGAATACAATTCAATGATAAATAAACTTCAACTTGAGTTAGGACACACTGGTGGAAGGTTTATTTTACATTCCAGCACTCAAGCTTACATCCAAACCTGGTAAGGCTAGTGCAAAGAGGTATTCCAAAATTTGATGAGGGGAACATGGAAGTTTCAGGGAAATATGGACATGTTAAATGAATGGTCAAGAACATGGCATAGAATTAACTAGTGGGAAAAAGAGAAATATAGAGTATATTTTCACTGAGCAAACTATTTCCATATTGACTTGATGTTTAATGAGAGATGACCTCAGGAAAATTGTCAAAATTCTGACAGTGTTTATTTGATAAATACAGGATGATGGCTTAGATGTCTGGAAGCAAGGGGATGGCCACTGAGGATAAGGATAAAGCAATGGTTCTCAACCGTTTTCTTCCCAGTCACATCCCACTTTAAGTAATTACTCTGCCATCGGTGCTCTGTGATTAGTAAGGGATTGCTTAAGGTGGGATGTGGGTGGGAAGAGAAGGTTCAGAATCACTGCTCTAGATCCAATTGTTACTGAAATATTTGGCTTGACAAAAATTGTCATTGGCCCATTTCCTTTGGAGTTATGAAATCGTGCACATAACATTTCAAGAGGGACGATTGAAACAGTGGTTTTCAATCTTTTTCTTTCCGTCCGCATACCACCTTGAGCAATCCCTTACTAATCACAGATCATCAATGGCATAGGGAATACTTAAAGTGGTATGTGAGTGGGAAGAAAAAGGCTAAGAACCACTGGGATAAAGTTTTAAATTTAAATTTTTTTTTCCACACATACAGCACGTTAACGGCCCCTTTCTGCCCACGAGCCCGCGCTGCCCAATTAAACCCAACTAACCAAATGCCGCACATTTTTGGAAGGTGGGAGGATACCGGAGCACCCAGGCAAAACCCATGCAGACACGGGGAGAACATACAAACTCCTTATAGACAGTGCCAAATTCGAACCAAGGTCACTGGCACAGTTACAGCGTTTCTCTAACCACTACACTAAGATGAAAGCTCTTCACCTCAAACTTTCTTCTCTCATAGAACACCTTAAGCATTCCTTCACTACCCATGGTCCACCTTTAATAAACATGGTGGGGCTGGTGAGAATGAGTTCTTTCACAACCACCGATGGAATCTTTGGTTTGTTTAGTCGGGAAACATTTTTGAGAATTTTATATGATTTTTGCATGAAATTTACAACTTTGTCTTACGTATTCATCACCTCAGTAATATTTGTCTATTAACAAGCTCATGGCCATCAGCAGTACAGGGACTACAGTCTAAGAATCTTCTGCCCAAGGAGCTAGTTGTTGAGTATATGCAAAAAAATGTCCAAATTAAGGGGATCACATGGAGCCCTGGAACACCTAGACAGCAGAGATGACATCAACTGAAGTTTGACTTTCAACACCATCGTAACCTCAAATTGATAAGCAAACTACAAGAACTGGGACTTGACACCCACTGTGTTTATAGATCCTGGATTTCCTCACCTCTTGACCACAATCAGTGAGGATTGTCAAGAACATCTCCACAATCCTCATCAGCACCGGAGCACCACAGGGACGCATTCTTAGCCCCCTGCTCTACTCACTGTACACCTACAACTGTGTGACTTAGTATGACAACAACACCATCTACAAATTCACTAACGATACCACGGTAGTGGTAAAAGGGGCGATGAGGCAGTATAAAGGAGAGAGATTCAAAACTTGGCTGAATGGTGCACCAACAACAACCTCGCACTCAACGTCACCAAAACCAAGGAGCTGACTGTTGATTCCAGGAAGGGAAATCCAGAGGTGTACGATCCAGTGATCATTAGGTGGAGAGGGTGAGCAAATTTAAGGTCTTGGAAGTCACTATCTCAGAGGATCTTTCCTGGGCCCAACACACCAATGAAGAAAGTACATCAGCGCCTCTACTTCCTCAGGTGTTTGGGGAAATTTGGTATGATATCGGAAACCCAGGCAAATTTCGTTGAAAGTGTGCTGGTTGGCAACATCACGATCTGGAATGGGGACACTGATACCTCTGTGAGTAGGCCCTGCAAAAGTTTGTGGACCTATCCCAGTACTTCACAGCCAAAACCCTCCCCACTATCAAGAATATCTACAGGGAAGGCTGCTGTCAAAGAACAGGAATAATCATCATGGATCCACACCACCCAGCACACGCTCCATTCTCGCTGCTACCATCAGGAAAGAGGTATAGGTGCCACAAGACTTGCATCCCCAGGTTCAGGAACAGCTGCTACCCCTCCCCCATCAGACTCCTTCACAAAAAACTCAATCAGGACTCATTTAAGGACTCTTACTTTTGCACTCTGTTGATTTTTTTCTCTCTGTATTGCACAGTCAGTTTGTTTACATGTGTACATTGAGTACAGTTTTTTGCACTACCAATAATTCTTCCATGCCCACAGGAAAAAAGAATCTCAGGGTTGTATGTGATGTCATGAATGTAATTCTGATAACACATAAATAAACCTGATAATGTGCAGGAAAGTGGCACTGAGGTTAAAGATCCACCATGATATAATTGAATGGTGGAGAAGACAGAGGGAGCTGAATGGCCTACTTCTGATCCCACAATTACAGAAAAAGAAAGTTGATACAGAATAAAGGCAGCAAAATTTCACTTTATTGAGGTTATTTCAGGAGTCTGATTTGAGCAGGAAACCGTCCTGGTAGTACGTGATCTCACACATGTGAATCTTCTACCCGATGAGAAGTGATTTTAAATGGGTGTGGCCAGAATGGGATGAGTTTTTAATATGTTGGCTGCTTCTCCAAAGTGGTGAGGGTTAAGGGGATTGGTGGTAGGTGTGATGGATTGAGCCATGTTCACAACTCTTTGCAGCTGCTTGCAGTCTTGGGTGGAGCAGTTGCTGTACCATGCAGTGATGCACATTGACCGGATGCTTTCAATGGTGTTCCTGTAGAACTATCTGACATCTTCAGAAAGCCAATATTTCTTTCATACAAACAATTCCTTGAAATACTTAAAGAGTGTCGTTAATTTTATTTAGCATAACCTAGAACGTAAGGAGGCAAAGTAAAGCCTGAATTTTAGTGGAGTCTTTCATAACCTCAGAATATCCTACGGAACTTTTGCAGTGTAGACATGATTGTAACGTAGGAAACAGCAGGCAAATTGCACGTAGAAAATATCAGTCATTTTAGCTATGTAGGCTGAAACATTGCACAAGAGAATTTTCCTGTACTTCTCTTTAAACAGTGCATTCTTTTCTTTTTAAATATAGGCATAAATTGAATACTGTGGATCGTGGAATTCTGGAACAAAGAAACAGAGAATACTAGGAACACTAAAGGCATCAACAAATTTCTTCTGTCCCATTTTGACAAAAGTTTGTCAACTTTAGATGTTCACCTGACATGGCAAATAGGACCTTAATTTACTGCTTCATCCAAAGGGTGACAGCCCACAAATTCAAAATGCTTCTGAAAAATGCTAAATTTGCAGTATGATATGTAGTTACTCCAATGCCCATTGAAAGTGTTACATCGATGAAACAATAAATAAATGTGGAGCACTTTGAGGATACAACTTTTTGTTTTCCTTGGTGATGTGTGGTCATTGATAACCGGTTGTTCAATACCTATTCACTGACCTATTTATAGACAATGGAAGAAGTTCAAGTAGGATTTTTAACAGGTTTATTCTCATTGTAGAGAATGCTTTGTCCTTATATATGATTGTCACTCCTTTTAAGAAGTACTGTGCTATGACTTTTTCCCTTATCATTACAGTTAAAAGAAAATTCTACCAGGTCAGTCCCACCCAGCCCAATATTCCACAGAGGTAGAGGAAGAAGACACCTTGTCTCCACACCCCATTTCAGATGATGTCACTGACTGGGTTGGAGAGAGTGAAGGAGAGGTGTGTATTTCATCTGGCAAGACTTGGATGTAACTGAGGCGGAGCAGTCAGGAAATGTGATACACTTGCACACTTGTGTTAGGAGTCAGGTGAAAATACAATTGGAGAGTACGCACTGGATGACTGCTGTTGATGCTTGTAAATGCCAGTGTGTGAAGGACATAAAAAAGCCAGGGATTGCAAGGGACTCCATCTTCAGAATCAGAATCATGATTTATTGTCATGAACAAGTCACAAAATGTGTTGTTTTGCGGCAACATCACAGTGTAAACATTCATATAAACCACCTAACAAAAATAAATAAAAATAGTGCACGAGAAGTCAAAATAAGGCAATGTCTATATTTCATTAATCATTCAGGAATCTGATGGCAGCAAGGAAGAAGCTGTCCTTATGCCACTGAGTGCTCGTCTTTAGGCTCCTGTACCTTTTCCCCAATGGTAGCAGAGTGATGGGTGGGTGATGGGGAGTCTTTGAGGATAGAGGCTGCTTTCATAAGTCACTGCCTCATGTAGATGTCCTTGATGGAGTGAAGTCTGGATCCCTTGATGTCACAGACTGAGTTAACAACCCTCTGGAGTATTTTTCTTGACCCGAGTGTTGGCACCTCCATACCAGAGAGTGATATGAACCAGCTAGAATGCTCTCCACAGTCCACCTGTAGAAATTTTCAAGAATCTTCGGTTCCATATTGAATCTACTCAAACACCTCATATAGTATAGCCACTGGCGAGCTTTCTTCATGATTACATCTATGTGGAAGCTCCAGGTCAGATCCTTGGAGATGTTGACACCCATGAATTTGAAGTTCTTGACCCTCTCCACTACTGGGCCCTCGATGAGGGCTGGGTCAAGTTCTCCTAACTTCCTCCTGAAGTCCACAATCATCTCCTTGGTTTTGACCTTTTTCAGTGGCATCGAGAGCAAGGCTTCCCAATCAGGGGACATAAAACCAGCTGCATGGACACTCCGGTGACAGATGGAACAGGTTTTGATATTTCTTTAGGCATAGACAAAGACCATCCAAAATCTTTCCACCTCAATGAACTTGCAACCAGGTGCAACGCGACATATGGGAGCAGACACTGCTGTTTAAGGACAAAGGTTCACCACATCTTGCTACTGTCAGGGTACAGTCTGCTGATCTTCAGGATCAATGGGATGTCAATCAGCACTGCTCAGTTGCTGTCAGTGAATGGACTACTCCATTGTGTTGGATGATAGCTCACAATAATTTGGAAACCTTGTGATCCCGGTCATACAGGATGCTCAGCCCATTGCATACACCGTTGCATCCCAGTGGCACTGCTGAGCTGGAAAATGTATGTGTCTGAGTGGAACTATCTCTCCATCACCACTGACTCTCCATCTACCTCCTCCCATGGGCCCCAGCAGCACAGCTGGATTGCTGCTGTTTAGCTCAACACAGTGCTGCCACCAGCTGTGCTTTCCATACCCACAATATCACAAAGTCTTCCATCAAAGTCCTTTAAAGTTGTCACCAGCAAAAAAAGTGACAGGAATGGGATCTTTGAAGAAACATTTGGATGAGCTGGTTAAATTGGAAAGAGGCAACATAGAAGAAACACCAGGCGAATTGTCAATATCATTCCAAGTTTCCTTTAACTTTAATGGGCTGAGATTAAGGAAGTAATAATTCTTTCTTCAAATCACTGCAGCCTAACTATTTCAATGAAATGTGCAGATTGAAGGAATGGAATTATATGCCATGCTTGTTTGGCTGCAACTTGAGTATTTTGTCCAGTTCTGGTAACCAAACTGCAGAAAAGGAAGATGGGATAAGGTTGGTAACTCACTTTCCAACCAGCACAGATACAATGGGCTGAGTGACCTTGTTCTCTGTTGGAGGTTTTTCTCTGACTCGATGTGATGAAAAGGAAGGCTTTAGAGCAAAGGAGCATTACATGATGCAGTAGATGTTGTATGCTTCGACTTTATCTCATTTATTTGCTGTGCATGAAAGGAAAGATCTTGGAAATCCTGTTCAATGTGTGTAAATGCCCTCAAAGTCCTCAGCATTCCCCTTTGATAAAGCAGTATAACAGGCACAAGGTTGAACTGAACTTCCTGGAGGAAGGATGTAGAGTGAGGTTCAACATTTACAGTAATTTACATGAAAACACCAAGATGCTGGATGAATGCTGCCTGGAGGTCCATGACTAGGGGAGTGCCACAGGGATCTGTGACCCCTGCTCTTCGTGATTTTTATAAATGACATGGATGAAGAGGAGGAAGGATGTAAGTTGGCGGATGACATGAAGGTTGGAGGAGATGTGGATTGAGCTGAAGGCTGCAGAGATGGGCTGAAAAGTGGTGATTGATTTTAATCCAAATAAGTGTGAGGTGATGCATTTTGGAAGGACAAACCAGAAGGCTGAATACAGGGTTAATGGTCGGTTACTTAAAAGTGTGAATGAACAGAAGGATCTTGGGGTGTAAATCCAAACATCCCTCATGGTCGCTGCACAGGTTGATGGAAAGTTAAGAAGGCCTATGGGATGCTGGAATTCATTAATAGGGGAATTGAGTTCAAGAGTTGAGAGGTAATGTTGCAACTCTACAAATCTCTGGTGAGACCACACTTGGAAATATTGTGTTCAGTTCTGGATGTGGAAGGTATGGAGAGGGTGCAGTGGAGATTTACCAGGATTTTGCCTGGATTGGGAAACAAGTCTTATGAGGCAAGGTTAGCAGAGCTGGGACTTTTCTCTTTGGAGCCTAGAAGGATGAGAGGAGACTTAATAGAGGTCTACAAGATTATGAGAGGCATAGATAGGGCGGACTGCCATCACCCGTTTCCTGGGGCAAGATCAGCAAACACCAGAGGACATATGTACAAAGTTAAGGGGGGGGGGGAGTTTAGGGGAGACATCAAGGGTAAGTTTTTTTTACACAGAGTGTGGGTGTCTGGAATGCCTTGCTGGGACAAGATGGCGGAGGCTGAAACATTGGGAGCATTTAAGAGATTCTTAGACAGACATATGGATGAAAGGGTTATGGGGTAGGGAGGGTTTTGTACTTTTTTTAAAGGAATATATGGATTGGCACAACATTAAGGGCCGAAAGGCCTGTACTGTGCTGTTCTAACTCAGCAGGTAACAGCATACATACGAAGTAAAGATATTTAACCAATGTTTCAGGACTGAGTTCTTCATACATTGAGGAAGCCTCAAGCCCGAAACATTGGTTATATATCTTCTATGGATGCTGGGTTACCTGCTGAGTTGCTCCAGCACCTTTCTGTTTTTACTACAATTTCAGCGTTTGCAGACTTTCGTGTTTCACTGTGACTTACATCATTTCACTTTTCACGTCACTGGATTTCCTTTACGCCATTTTGTATTTTAAGAGTACGCTCATTAGTACCCAGCAGTGGAAGCTTATCACCACTGACTCTCCACAGTCACTGAGGTATTCTTGGACAACAAATGAATGGAGTTCAAGAGATGATGAAAGTTAACCATAATTGATACTTAAATTCAAATCCTAACTATTGGATGGAACAGTGGTTTGTGCAGAATAATGAACCTCTGTGATTAACACCTTAAAATGTTGACATTCAATCACGTGATGCCAAAAAAACATAATATTGCAGTTTCTGGGACAAGAAGTCCCCAAATAGACCACTTTGTCAAATTGCATAAGGAGTATTAATCTGGATTTTGTACTCGGGTTTCTTTAATCTCACAACCTCACGTCAGTTGTAACACAAAATGTGGACCCGTATGATTGATTTCTGGATGACACCATTAATAACTGAACAGGAAAAACGATCAGTTAATGTTTCTGATTATTGACCTTGCTTAAAACTGAAAATGAGAAGATAGGCAAGTCTTTATGGAACAAAAGAGGGAGGAGGAATATGCCCCAAAGACTGTGAGACAACATGAGAAATAATAATAGAGCGAAGTATTTAATGCATTTAATATTTTAGGAATTTATATTTTGACATTTGAGAGGAATTGAAAGGGAGGACAATATACAATTTTTAAAAATTACATAAAAAATTTTTAGACATATAGAATGGTATGTCATGGTCTCCCATTGCACCTAATTGACCTACAACCCCTGTACATTTTGAAGGGTGGGGAGAAAACTGGAGTACCCAGAGGGAACCCACGCAGACATGAGGAAAACATACAAGCTCCTTACAGACAGCATGGTATTTAAAACCCAGTCTCGATCGCCAGCACTGTAACAGCACTGCGCTAACCGCTACGCTAACCTTGCCGCCAATCTCTGATAGAAAAGGGATTAGTCAGGGATTAGCAAAACAGTTTCATTCTGCATCAAAATTTTGATTTGGAAAGAATCAGTGTGAAAATAGTGGAAGGAGACTGTGGTGATTCATGCATCTGATCAAAGGTGCAAAACATTTTCCAGATTGCAACATAATCTCCAGGAACAGAGGGAGGGGGAAGAAATACTTATATGTTTCTCAAGAAGTACTCCCTGCTTTGGATAAAAAGCCGATGAAGGTAGAAAACTGGAAGAATGGAAGTCATTTGAGGTTCACTATCAGCATGAGACATATTCTGTTGTTAATAAGTAGCAAATAAAGGTGCAGAGTTGGATAACTGGAAAACATACCATGAAATATGGATGTGTGATGAAGCCATGTCTGTTTGACACGGGGCAGGTTGAACAAAATAAGTGAAACAAAGGAAGTCTGCAGATGCTGGAGAAACTCAGCAGGTCACGAAGCATCCGTAAAGGGTAACTCTCATTTCGGGCCTGGGCCCTTCATCAAATAAGCACAAAATAAGGTGTGTTGCCAAGTTATGATCATCTTTGGGGTTTAATTGTGCCACTTATTAGTATGAGGTCCAACTTTGAGAGTTTAGGCAACAGTTAAAGCAAGCAACTGTTGACTTATGTTATGCTTGCTTCTTTTAAAAGGGAGATGTTCATTGGCTACAGTTAATGGTGGAAGTCTTTGCAAAGGTTTGGAAAGCTTGATTGAAGAAATGGCAGTGCACAGGATGAGAGGACACCCCTGTTTCTCAGGACTGGGGCAGCACAGTTGGCGCAGCAATTTGCGCAACACCTTTACAACGCTCACGAATCCCGTGCTGTTTGTAAGGAGTCTGTACGTTCTCCCCGTGTCTGTCTGGGTTTCCCCCGGGTTAATTGGGTATAAATTGGGTGGCATGGACTTGTGTGCCGAAATGGCCTGTTACCGTGCTGTATGTCTAATTCTTTTAAAAAAATGTAAAATCTTGTTTTCCTGAGTGGAAAACAGAGGGGTCTCCAAAATTCAGGGGTGATGGAAATTATCAAGTCAGACAGGAGGAGTCTGCATTCATAATGAATGCTGGAAAATGTTTGATATCCTCAAGGCCATGGACAAATAACATCTTAGTAATGACACCACTTTCCCCATTCACTCCCATCACTCATGTAATAATGACCTCCAACAACACGAAATCTACCTGACAATCACATTGACAGCAATACACTACAACCATGATTCTGATCCTCCATCCCTAGCAACCTTATTCCCCTTACACATTTCAGTGTGTTCACTCTCACACTTCCTGCTCACATGGAGGAACACTTGGCACACCCAGACAATAGTGGTGAGACAAGTTGTGCTGGAAAACTTGGGTTGTTGTTGAATAAACAGGTGTTGTTGGACAAACAGATTGTTTTCCTTGGAACATCAGAGGTTGAGGAAAGGCAAGATGGAAGTTTATAACATTATAAGAGGAATTGATTGGATAGACAGTCAGGGTACAAATGTCAAATACTAGAGGATATGCATTTAAGGTGGGCAGGAGAGGGTGGGGGAGGTTTAAGGGAAATTTGTGGGCGTTTTTTACACTGAGAGTGGTCAGTCATTTTGGTCTGGTATGGGGACAATATCCATGAGCATCAAGTCCTGCAAAAGGTAGTGGAGACAGCCCAGGACATCACAGGCAAAACTGTCGAGAACATCTCCAGGAAATGCTATCGTCAGAGAGCAGCAGCGATCATTGAGGATCCACCCCACACAGCACAAGCTCTGTTCTCGCTGCTGCCATCAGGAAAGCGGTATAGGTACCACAAGGCTCGCGCCACCAGGTTCAGGAACAGCCGATACCCCTCCACCATCAGAATCCTCAACAACAGACTCATTGAAGGACTCTTACTTTTGCTCTTCATTGTTTTCTTTTTCTCTTTGTATGGCACAGTCAGTTTGTTTACATTTCTTTATTTGTTTACATGTGTATAATGAGTGGTTTTTTTTTTGCACTACCAACAAGTGGTCATTCTGCCTGGCCCGCAGGAAAAGGAATCTCAGGGCTGTATGTCATGTCAAGTATGTACTCTTGATAATAAATCTGAATCCTGGAACAGGCTGCTGGGATAAGTGGTGAAAACAGCTACGATCGTAGCATGGAATAAACTTCTAGATAAACACATGAAAATGCAGGGAACAGAAGGACGTACTGTGTACAAGATTAGGGGTGGCCAAACAGCAGCTCACAAGCCACATGCGGCTTTTTGACATATAATGTGCAGCTTTTACGGTACTATATTGGCTGAGATAGGAATCATATGAGCTGGTGCTAACAATGGTAGTGTTAGTGGGCATGGTTTCAAATTGAAAATATTTGGTTTGTATTTTGTATATATGCATGTAAAAGTCCACCACCCCTTCATTTTTGGCCCTGTCCACCCTCCAATCTGAACTCCCTATGCCCTGACTGTGGACTCTCACCTATGCCCCAGCCACCTGCCTGCTGGATCTTCCAACACTCCAGTTGCACTCCCATCCAAGCTCCTGATGCCCTGGTTACTCTTCCATTTAAGGTCCTGATCCCTCAGCTGCCCTCCCTCTGAGCTCCTGATGCCCCAAGCTCTTTTCTAGGCCCTGGCCACCATCTCATCTGAACTCCCGATGCCCCCATCAGCGGACTCTCCCCTAGGCTCTGGATGCCTGTCAACGGGAGCTCCAAATGTCCCAAATGCGGACTCTCAACTAGGCCCCAGCTGCCTGTCCACCATAACTCCTGACATCCCAACCATGGACTCTCATCTAGGCCCTGTCCATCCATCAGAGTTCCCGATGCCTCAACCACTGACTCTCGTGTAGGCCGTCTGTCCATCAGAGCTCCCGTCGCCCCGTCCATGGACTTTTGAGTAGGCCCTGGCCGCCCATTGGAGCTCCAGATGCCGTGAATGTTGACTCTCACCTAGGAACCGGCCGCCCATCCGATTTCCCCACGCCATGGATGTGGACTTACCACCTAGTACTGATCGCCCACCTGCCCATCCAAGCTGCTGACGCCCTGGCCACCAACTTTCACCTTGGCCCCGGCCACACATCCAAGCTCCCAATACCCCAAACGGCGCAGGTATTTATCATGTTAAAAAGTAGTATACGTGTAATAATTGACCCTAAAATTTGTCCACAAAATTCAACTATTATATGTGTATATAAGGTATGTGTCCTTTTTGATTATTGAAACTAATACAAATAAATATTATTATGCTCATGTACTTTTATATGTTTTGTAACAAAATGGGCATTTCAGAATAAAAGCGTATGGAATATTTTTTCATGTGTTGCGGCTCTTACATTAAGCAAGTTTGGCCATCCCTGTATAAGATGAAGAGTTTTAATTTGGCATCATGCTTGGCATAGATATTGTGATCTGAAGGCCTGTTCTGCATTAAGCATGTATGCAATCATTCATCACTGAAGATGAGGGATGGTTCACTTGACTTGTGTCTTCCCAATTCCCCTCATTTTGCAATGCCTTCTGATTTATTTAAAAAAAACCAGAAACCCCTTATGTGAAAGCCAAGTGGAAACCACGAGGCATCAGAGCCATCTTGTACATCGTGGTTTTCAGCTTCGATTCCAGGCCTCGCAGTTTGGCCCTCGCAACAATCTCGGGTACCCCTTACAATGACCTGAGCACAATGACCTGAGCCTTGTGACTTCATCTTTCAGCTAAGAACTCTTAAATGGTCAGGCACTTGCTATTGAGAAACGGAATGACGGAAAGGCAACATCTTGCCGCTCCCTCTGTGGTTCGCATGACACCAATCAGATATGTCATTTTGTATTTCATGCTGGGAGAATGAGATAGCTGTGGGCTTTTGGGAACGAGAATGACCCGCA
This sequence comes from Narcine bancroftii, assembly GCF_036971445.1. Lineage (NCBI taxonomy): Eukaryota > Metazoa > Chordata > Chondrichthyes > Torpediniformes > Narcinidae > Narcine > Narcine bancroftii. Next base: position 213,150,511 of record NC_091472.1, read on the forward strand.
AACAGAACAGTGAGGAACGGGTGACTTGGATACCAGCTCCGTGGAGTGAGCTTGCACAATGGTGGGCTAACTGTTGCACTAACCACGGGGCAGCATGGTTAGCACAATACTATTATAGCGCCAGCGATTGGGACTAGAGTTCAAATCCCACATTGTGTATCAGTATGTTCTCCCCATGTCCGTGTGGGTTTTCCCTGGGGGCTCCGGGGTTCCTCCCACCATTCAAAACGCATGGGGGTTGTAGGTTAATTGGTGTAGTTAGACGGTATGGGCTTGAGGGCAAAAAGGGCTTTTACTGTGCTGTATGTCTAAATTTTTTCTTAAAATTAAATTTAACAAGTTCAGCTGCAAGAGCTTATCACAAGCTCATAGCCAGAACTGGGGAGTAAATGTTGGAGGAACTCATTTGGTCTCGCAGCACCCATAGGAGGTAAAGATACATGACCAAGGTTTTGGTCCTGAGCCCCTCTTCAAGGTAATGGAGAGATGTCCAAATAAAAAGGTGAGGTGGAGCACAGGCTGGCAGATGATGTGAATATAGATGGGAGGGGGAAGAAAAGAAAGGAGCTAAGAGGTGATGGGGGAAGGGGCTCCCTTCCTCCTGTCAGAGTGCATCTTTCTTTTTTTTTAAAAATTTTTATTTTTCACACAATAAACCATATTGACCAAAATACATACAGACATTTTTTCTCTTGAATATATACAGTGGAATTATAGACAATTACATATTTTTACTTGGAGGTCACCAGAAACTATAATGATGTACATCTCTGACACATATGAATCACCTGTTTTGAATTTATTACATGTGCAAATTGAACCCTTCTAATGGACACTTGTGTGTCAGGAACAGAAACTTCCCCATTAGCACAAGGAAGTAGAAATGGATCGAAAAGGAAGAGAGAGTGGAGAGTCAGGAAGATTTATGGAAGGATTTTCAGAGCTGAAGGTCCAGAGAGCTGAAGTCATGGGCAGCAAGAATCAATGGGGAACAAATATATATATTTTTTTTAAATTTGTAGTAAAACCCCTGGTATATGGCCCCTATGGGGGTTGGTCAATGTCAGATAAATGTATTTTGAGGTTGCTTGAGACTCACTCTTTTTACAATGCCTTATTCATACACCTGAATTGGGAATAAACAGTTTAAAAGACAAAAATACTATACTACTCTGAACAAACTTCACACATGAAACCTTAAAGCACTTTACTTTATTTTCAGACACATTTATTGAAAACATTTAACCGTCGCTGCATCTGTGGGTTTCTCCCCTCCAAGAAGCCATCTGAACGACGAATAGTAATATTATAGATAATTAACCACCCCCCCCCCCCCAGGTTCTCAGATAAAGCCTCTGACCGTGGTGACCCTTGCTAAGCAGGGATAAGGAGACACTTTAAGAGAGTCACCCCAAAAGTGAGAGGCATCAACCAGTTCTTCATCCTGGGCGACACCATTGCTGTTTCACACAACTTCATTCAAACAGCTGCTGCAAGCAAAACACGGCTAAGGCACTCCACTGGCTGAATATTTCCAACCATCTTCACCAAAGGTTTACGTTTTACTTCAACAATTCAAACTTGTGTTTTTTTTAACCTATTATTTTTCTTATTTATTTTAATTCTTTTCCTCAATTCATTTGCCCCTTGCTTGAATTCTGGATAACAGGAGTTTTACTGGTACGTATATTTGTCCTGCACATGCATAATTTGTCTGTATGTGTGTTATGTCTGGTTGTGTGCCTGCATGTTTTGCACCAAGGACTGGAAGACACTGTTTCGTCAGATTGTACTTGCATAATCAGATGACAATCAACTTGAACTTGAAATATGCAAGAGTCCAAAGTTGGACGATGCAATGTTACAGCCACACTAGTTAAAGAGATAACACCTCAATATCAGCAACTCTTGTGAAGACCAACCTTACTGGGACGTTGACCGATGACTCCCATCTACCTACTGGCAACCAAGCAGCTCCTGGAATGGCTACAAGCTACTGTGAACAAGTATGACTTGTCTGTTATGTTAAAATGCTAGAAACCCCAGTTTTATTGTTGTCACGATTAATCTTGTTACTTTGCTTTTCCTGTTTTAAATCCAAAATGTGTAGGATCATATTAAATTTCTGTGATGTTTGGAGAGTGAAACATTTTGACTGTTTCTCAGCACCCGTGACTATGACTTAAATTCAATGCCAGGATTGTGCCCAATCTTGTACATCTGTGCAATCATTAGCCACTTTCAGGTGGCCAGAATATCCCAATGTAAAGCCGCCTAAAATACCCGAATGCAGCTGTTGGGAGGCCACCTGAAAGCGGAGAACCTTGACCCGAGGATTACTTACCCAACCCTCCTTGGGTAGGTGTATTCTCTGCTTCCGAGCGCTCCCCCAGGCACCTGAAAGCGGGCAGGATTACGGCCACAGTCGACAGGAGCCAGCGTTTTCTCCAGCGCCTCTCCCCACTGCGGACCTTTCAGGTGCCAGAACAGCGCTTTCAGTACTGCCACCTGAATGTCGCTTCACACACACCTGCAACCAGCTCCAGAGCCGCATTCTCCCAGCTATTCAATTGGGTGGCTATTGGATTGGAATGGCTGAAACTTCTGAATGTGCTTTTCTCCTGAAGAACAAATTCTTGGTCTTTCAAATTCAAGGACTGAACGCTTCTTCCAGTTTACTGGTTGTGCATTTGCTTTCCAGATCTGAGAAAATTCCTTTGGCTTGGCTGTCCACTGATATTTACCTCAAATTTCTGTAAAGCCTTCTGCACGAGTCTCTTTTCCTGTCCCTCTGACTCCTTTCCTTCAGCTCCCCACCCACTTCCCGTCCCTCTCATAAAAGAACTACCCACTTCCCCTATCACTTCTGTTTTCTTCTCTCCAGGCCGCTCACCTGTATGCAACAGTGACCTCTTACATGTTAGCCTATGGTCCTCCCTCTACCCCTTCCTCCCTTCTTTCCTCTCCACCCCCTTTCCCCTTCCTTTTTATTTAGGTGCCTGCCTGTCTTTTGTTCATACCTTGAGGAAGGGCCCAGGCCTGAAACATTGGTTATCCTTTACTGCTGAGTTTCTCCAGCACCTCTGTTCATTGCTCCATAAGATATTGCTTTGGAGTTATGTATCAACTATTGAGACAGGAGTCTGACTCGTATGTGGATGAAAGTGGATCTGGACACCAAATTTCCTTCCCAAAAGAGTAATCCTCTTTTGAATCATTTTTTTTGCACCAGTTGTGTTGTTTCACAAGCATTACTTCCATACATGGTATTGAAAGTGGAATTTGTGTCTTTGGTCCACAAGTTCTCATTAGCATTCTCATTACTGACTTTGTGGGTGCAATAATGTACACCTGTAATAATTTATAATGATGTTGTTTTAAAAGGAATGGGTCATTATATTCTCACCTTTCAGCTGTGATGCAGTGGGATAAGCTCTGCTCACAATGCACAATATGATCTTGGCAGAAACCGTTGACATGGAACAATTCCAAAGCCATGTAAAACGTCACACTGTTGAAGAGCAAGCACACTGAAACAAAGAAACATCTACAACACATGGAACCTTTCACAACATCGGCTCATTGCCATGTAACTTCAGTACTATTATGATGAAGCAAACAGAAGGCTATTTGACTGCTACAAAGTCCCACAAACTCCTGAGAAATGACTGACTAGATGATCCACTTAAGTCTTCAAGGGCAATTCCCCTGCTCTACTTTGAAGGTTGTTAAGGAACCTTTTACTTGATCCCGAAGAGAACAGATTCAGATTAATATTTTTTAACTGCAAGGGCATCTCAGATTATATGGTGTGGCCTCAGGAAAAAACTGGCTGATAATACCTTTCTGAAAAAAAGCACATTCCAGAAAAACTCTGCAGGTCAGGTCTGCATCTGTGGAAAGAGAATCAGTTCATTTAATTGGGTCTGGAACATTATGTCCTCTGCTGAAGGGTCCTGGACCTGAACCTGAACTGTTAGCTGTTTCGTCTTCACATAGATGCTCCCTGACCTGCTGAGTGGTTCAAGCATTTTCTCTTTATGTCTCTCAATGATACTGGATTTTGTAATCGAATCTCTGATGTGGGATCTAACACCACAAACTGATCGAAGCAGGGAACCCTACCGAGTAAGAGTTGATGTATATGTGAAATGCTTTGACTTTGGGCTTACTGTAAGCAAGAACACAAGAAAGTTTGATGTCTGTTGCCACTTCAATGAAAATGGATTTCATTATATATGGATGGGTAGAATATATAAATTGATTGGCAACTTATTTTTGGCCAGGTGGATTTTAAAATAAACAATTCTGAATGAAGGGTCTTCGACTGAAATGTCAGCTATGTTTCTCTTCCCGCAGGGGCAGCCTGACTTGCTGAGTAATTCCATAATTTTCTGCTTTAGTTTTAAATTTCCACTTAAAAATAAACTTCCTACTAGGGTGGCACGATTGGTGTAGAGTTAGCTCAGCGCTGTAACAGCACCAGCAATCGGCATTTGAATCTGCCACTGTCTATAAGGACTTTGCATGTTCTCCCTGTGTCTGCATGGGTTTCCTCTGGGTCCTCCAGTTTCCTCCCACCCTTCCAAACATAAGAGGGCTGTAGGTCAATTGGGTGGCATGGTCTTGTGGTCTGGAAAGACCTGTTATTGTGCTGTTTGTCTAAATTTAAAAAAATTACTTGAAGCTTTCAAATTCACTCCAGTCCTCAGAAAAATCTTGAGATTTGATTGGAAATTGTGGCCAAGTGAAGCCTTCTACAGCTTCAAAACAATCATACAAACTAACGGCACAGAAGGGAGAGAAATCACCCATGCCGCTGGTTATGCTGGCTGCCATAACCCTTACTTTCCTTCTTCATTTCTCATCCTATTTAATCAACCGATAGCGGATACTATGGTAGATGCTACTAAATAAAGGCAAACACACACAAAGATAGTCAACTCAAGACTGGTTTATTGCAGAGATACACAGACCTTTTATTCCCTGCCTGTTAATGAGCTCGTTAGTGAACAGTTGCTGGTCCACAGGAACCAGCAGGTTAAAGCTATGAGCCATTAGCGCCGCACACCTTTAGGCAGGGGCTTCATCTGATCCACCCACTGTACTTTGGCGCCCAGAACTGCTAACCCGCGATGTGTTATGTAAGTCTGCAAACTGACAGTGGCGGTTCGCAATACTGCACTATGCACCAGCTACATCAACCCCTATCCCACAGAATTGTCACCATTACTTAAGATGCCAGATACGCTTGACTTAGGCGGACGTCCATGTTGACTGGGTTGAGGGCACTGAACTGGTGAAGTAGAGTCAGCATGGGCAGGTTTAGGTCTGTCCACGATGTCTAATGCATCTCTCTCTTAATCACACAAAATGGTCCTTCATATGGTTTTAGTAATGGTGCCCCTGGAACCTGTCTTTGTATGAATGCAAATTCATAGGCACTTGTTGCCTAGGTTTGCCATGCCAGTTGGTCAAGGATGGTTTACTCTCAGCAATACCCTTGTGAAGTTGATGCAGGATATCCATGTCTGAATTGCTTGTGAAGTGAATATCTCCTGGAACCATAAGGGCTGTACCATACATCAATTCTGCAGACGATGCAGACAGATCTTCTTTTGGAGCTGTTTGTACTCCTAGTAGAACCCAAGGTAGTTCATCGACCCAGTTGGGGCCGGTGAGTCGGGCCTTCAGTGAAGATTTAAGTTGTCGATGGAAATGTTCCACTAGGTCGTTGGACTGCGGATGGTACGCAGTAGTGTGGTACAACTGTGTACCACAAAAACGAGCCAAGGAAGCCCATAACGCTGAAGTGAGCTGTGGTCCATGGTTCGAAGTTATGTGTGTAGGCACTCCAAATCTAGCAATCCAATCTAGCACATGCCTCAGTATCACTGACTGGCTACCGTCTACTACCGTGAGAATATACCACATGTCCTGTGATACTGATAATGGTCCAACCAGATCCACGTGCACATGCTCAAATCTTCTGCGTATTGTTGGGAAAGGCTACAGGGGTGCTTTGGTGTGGTGTTGAATTTTTGCAGATTGGGAGGATATACACATTTGTGCCCATTGCGCGACGTCTTTTTTCAGCCCATGCCACATGGACTTGTTTGACATTATTTTGACTGAAGTCCTGATGGATGGGTGTGAAAGATGGTGAATATCATCAAAAAGACGCCGTCTCCAAGATAATGGGACCAATGGTTGAGGATAACCCAACGATACATCACAAAGGAGTTCTGGACTACCTTGTTGTGGTGCCACCTGTCAAATTTCAAGTCCAGTAATAGCTGTACTGTCTGCCTGTATACCTGGATCCACGGAATGTGCCGCAGCCAGTTCAGCAATGTTGACTCCACCTTGAATATGGCACACACTTGATCTAGAGAGCACATCTGCGATTAGATTGTCCTTTTCCGAAATATGATGTGTGTCCAGAGTAAACTCCGAAATGTAGGACAAATGTCGTTGTTGTCTTGCCGACCAAGGATCTGTGATTTTGCTAAAGGCAAAAATGAGCAGTTTATGGTCTGTGAATATGGTGAAATGTCGACCTTCCAAGATATAATGAAAGTGCCCTATAGCTAGATAAAGTGCTAATAGTTCTCGATCAAAGGCCCTGTTTTTTTTTTCTTTGGCTTGGCTTCGCGGACGAAGATTTATGGAGGGGGTAAAAAGTCCACGTCAGCTGCAGGCTCGTTTGTGGCTGACAAGTCCGATGCGGGACAGGCAGACACGATTGCAGCGGTTGCAAGGGAAAATTTGTTGGTTGGGGTTGGGTGTTGGGTTTTTCCTCCTTTGCCTTTTGTCAGTGAGGTGGGCTCTGCGGTCTTCTTCAAAGGAGGTTTCTGCCCGCCAAACTGTGAGGCGCCAAGATGCACGGTTTGAGGCGTTATCAGCCCACTGGCGGTGGTCAATGTGGCAGGCACCAAGAGATTTCTTTAGGCAGTCCTTGTACCTTTTCTTTGGTGCACCTCTGTCACGGTGGCCAGTGGAGAGCTCGCCATATAACACGATCTTGGGAAGGCGATGGTCCTCCATTCTGGAGACGTGACCCATCCAGCGCAGCTGGATCTTCAGCAGCGTGGACTCGATGCTGTCGACCTCTGCCATCTCGAGTACTTCGACGTTAGGGGTGTAAGCGCTCCAATGGATGTTGAGGATGGAGCGGAGACAACGCTGGTGGAAGCGTTCTAGGAGCCGTAGGTGGTGCCGGTAGAGGACCCATGATTCGGAGCCGAACAGGAGTGTGGGTATGACAACGGCTCTGTATACGCTTATCTTTGTGAGGTTTTTCAGTTGGTTGTTTTTCCAGACTCTTTTGTGTAGTCTTCCAAAGGCGCTATTTGCCTTGGCGAGTCTGTTGTCTATCTCATTGTCGATCCTTGCATCTGATGAAATGGTGCAGCCGAGATAGGTAAACTGGTTGACCGTTTTGAGTTTTGTGTGCCCGATGGAGATGTGGGGGGGTTGGTAGTCATGGTGGGGAGCTGGCTGATGGAGGACCTCAGTTTTCTTCAGGCTGACTTCCAGGCCAAACATTTTGGCAGTTTCCGCAAAGCAGGACGTCAAGCGCTGAAGAGCTGGCTCTGAATGGGCAACTAAAGCGGCATCATCTGCAAAGAGTAGTTCACGGACAAGTTTCTCTTGTGTCTTGGTGTGAGCTTGCAGGCGCCTCAGATTGAAGAGACTGCCATCCGTGCGGTACCGGATGTAAACAGTGTCTTCATTGTTGGGGTCTTTCATGGCTTGGTTCAGCATCATGCTGAAGAAGAATGAAAAGAGGGTTGGTGCGAGAACACAGCCTTGCTTCACGCCATTGTTAATGGAGAAGGGTTCAGAGAGCTCATTGCTGTATCTGACCCGACCTTGTTGGTTTTCGTGCAGTTGGATAATCATGTTGAGGAACTTTGGGGGACATCCGATGCGGTCTAGTATTTGCCAAAGCCCTTTCCTGCTCACGGTGTCGAAGGCTTTGGTGAGGTCAACAAAGGTGATGTTGAGTCCTTTGTTTTGTTCTCTGCACTTTTCTTGGAGCTGTCTGAGGGCAAAGACCATGTCAGTGGTTCCTCTGTTTGCGCGAAAGCCGCACTGTGATTCTGGGAGAATATTCTCGGCGACACTAGGTATTATTCTCGATCAAAGGCCCTGTACTTCAATGCCAAATGGCATTCTGAGGAATTCAAAAAGACCAAACAGTGTAATAATTGCTATATAGGGAATATCATTCTCATGAATCGGTATCTGATGATATCCCTTAACCAAATCAATCTTTGAAAATGTGCGGCAATGATGCAGATGGGCGGTGAAATCCTGTATGTGTGGAATTGGATATCTGTCAGGTGTAGTGACATCATTAAGCCTATGGTAGTCATCACAAGATCTCCATCCGCCTGTCTTCTTGGGTACCATATGAAAAGGTGAGGCCCAAGGGCTGTTTGAGCATTGGATGATACCTGATTCTTCCATTGCTTTAAATTCTGCCTTTGCTTGCTGCAATTTATTAGGCGCAAGATGATGAGCCCTGGCATGGACCGGTGGGCCTGATGGGTCTATGCAATAAGCTGTTCTTGAGGCATTGAAGTTAGGAGTTAGAATATGGGGAAATTCATTGAGTAGAGCAGTATAAGCGTCTTTGTGTAACGTGTGTACTCCGTACCCTAAATGGGTTGAGCGACAGAAGCGAGGACAATTCCAATGGAATGTGGTTCCACCTATTCCGATTGCGACTCGTCTAGTGCCGAAACTTGGAATGGCAGTTACATTCACTGCTCGCAGGGTCAAGTGGCGTTTTTTATGCGTCCTTTCAAAATAGGTCGGCGGGAGCAAACTAAGTTCAGCACCTGTATCTACAAGGAATTTGTGCTTACCCGCATCTTCCTGAAGATACAATAGGCCTGTATGTACGCCAGCTGCCGAGGCCACTACTGGCAGCTGGCTCTCTTGTTTCTCGACTTCTTTTTGTAGTAGGTACATGGCTGGATCCACATATGGGGATTTTTCCCCCCAGCAGCGATGGTAGAAACACCACTCTCGATATAGATCAGTATGTTCCTCTTTCTTGGATTGGACTGCAGATACAGGAGGCTGATAGGATGCGGAAGATGCTTCTGCTGTAAAAACGTGACGTATTCGGGGAAACTCTCGTGTAGGATACGATAGAGCCTGTCAGCCTCTCGAGCCATGTCATGGGGACGGCGGAAATCCATATTACTAATGGGTATGGCAACGTGAGCTGGAAGTTTTAACAGAAATAAGGTTTCAAAAAGCAGATAATGGGAAATGACCATCTGACAATGCCAACATCTCATTCATCAGGTCGGATGGATTCTTGTCACCTCAACCATCCACGTTCAAAAGACGCATGCCACGCTTATGCCTAGTAAATTCCAATGTGCTCATGGCATGCCAAAATTTTGTGTCTTCCGCTGTTATACCCCGAAGATGAAACTGGTTTTCAGCTTGAAGAAACCAAATTCGAGGCTGATGTGTCCAGAAAGGAGGCAAATGAAGCCCAACTGCATTAACTGTCATGGTGGTGGCAGCAGATGTTGCTGCTGTTGAAATTTCCTCCTTTGCCATAATGATTCAAATTAGTTGAATCTTAATTTCAGGGTCACCAATTTGTAGCAGCTACTACGGTAGATGCTACTAAATAAAGGCAAACACACACAAAGGTAGTCAACTCAAGACCGGTTTATTGCAGGCATACACAGACCTTTTATTCCCTGCCTGTTAATGAGCTCGTTAGTGAACAGTTGCTGGTCCACAGGAACCAGCAGGTTAAAGCTATGAGCCATTAGCACCCTAAGCCTTTAAGCAGGGGCTTCATCTGATCCACTCGCTGTACTTTAGCACCCAGCACTGCTAACCCATGATGTGTCAGGTAAGTCTGAACTGACAGTGGTGGTTTGCAATACTGCGCTGTACACCCACTACAAACTCTTGTTTAAATTTGTGAAATCAAATTTTGCAGCCATTCACATCCGATTGGACACAAGATGTCTTGTTTATTTCATCATTTAAAATTTGTGCTGTTTTTGGCATAGGAAATACTAAATTTTTATATAAATCCTGCCATTGAGCATTCCTTGATCTCTCCCAAAACATTTTCAATCCTTGCAAATGCACAGATGTTGTGGATAATTCATTTCCTTAATCTTCAAATCATTCAATTCGGATGGTGAGAGATGGATCATCAGTTATCTTCAATAGTTTCTTTGCTGGCAATTTAGGAGGTCTCAATTAGAGAATACAGAAATGCTAGATGAATTCAGCTGGTCTCGCAGCGCCCATTGCAGATAAAGATATTAATGACATTTCAGGCCCGCGCCCTTCCTCAAGCGTTTGAATTAAAGGCTGGGCAAAGAAAGTCTGCAGACACTGAGTTCCTCCAGCATTTCTGTGCTTTGATTAAATCACAGCTCTGCAGACTTTTGTGTTTCATTCCATACAACTGCTCCACTGCAAAATCCCTTCAAGGGACGCCTACCCTGAGGAAGCTCTCTTCCTCTCTTTGAAGGGAGTTCTGAGAGTCTCTTTCGCAGCTCCCCATCTACCCTCCCTGCTGCTCTCAAGCTCTATGACCATGATCGGTCTGTCCCCAGCCTTTAATTCAGATGCCTGTTTTTTTTAACCCCCCCACCTTGAGGAAGGGCTCAGGCCCGAAATGTCGGTAATATATCTTTACCTCCCATGGCTGAGTTCCTCCAGCATTTTGACTCCATCAGAGAATATGCTTTCTGCGGCAATAAGGAAAGGTGCAATCTGGGATGATATTTGAACCAAGCTTGCATTCTTGTGGTTGTCCACACCATATTAAAATTGGAGGAAGAGATAGCCTCAGTAACATTTCAGCTGGTGCATATTTTAACCACCTCCCCTCACCCCAGCTCCAATCGTAAAGCAGAGGATGGTGCTGGAATCTGTGTGGCCGTCCAGCAGTGCCTTTGCACTTCAACTTCCATCTACCTTGCAACAGTGGTTTAGTAAAACATTCCAAAGCACGAGATCAATGCTGCGATGCCTAAGGTCAAGTGACCAAAAGCCACGTGAGATGTTAAATTTTGAGAGATGACGATGGAAAAGGGAGATGTGGGAATGTGAAAAGATTTAAAGAAAAAAAATTCCGAGGTTGGAACCTTGAGTTATAGCCGCATTTGCCAAGGAAAGCAGACAAACAAGAGGGTTATTAGGCAAGAAAAGGTTGCTGACCTAATGAGAGTTAAACAATAAAGTCTGCAGACGCTGGGGTCAAGGGCAATGAATAAACGTGCTGAAGAAACTCAGCAGGTCAGAGGAAGTAAAGGGTAAGCAATGTTTTGGGCTTGGGCACTTTGTCATGAATGAACAAAAACAGGCAGGCCCCTAAATAAAAAGGTGGGGGGGGGGGATGGGGAGGAGGAGAGAAGAGAGGAAGGGGGAGGAGCACAGGCCAACAAGTAACAGGTCATAGGTGGATACAAGAGGGAGGGTAGAAGAGAAAAAACTGAGAAGTGATCAGGGGAGAGGGCCGAGGGTAGTTCTCTGATGGAAGAGAAAGGGTGGGAGCAGTAGGAAAGGAGACAGACGGACAGGAAAAGAGGACACAAGCAGGGGGGCTAATGAAAATTGGAGATGGATGAAAATGCAGCCTGATTGGAGTCTACCAAGATGGAATATAAGGTCTTGTTCCTCCAGTTTGTGATTGGCCTCAGTTTTGTAGTGCATGAAGCTCTAGAGAAGTTTGAAGACAGAAATTATAAGCTTAAAATTGAAATTTTGCTGAACTGAGAGCCATTGTGGTCCAAGAGCACATGGGTGATGGTTGATTGGGACTTGGCACAAGTTTTTGACTGTGGCTTATGCTGAAAACCCTTCATCAGAATGCCATATTTGTTTGCAACTGTTTCATATCAGCCACTGCTCTCTTTGGCCCTGAAATTATTTGCTTCCACTGTACTCTGGTGAAAGGGATCAAGGGACATGGAGAGAAGGCATGGTTACATGATCAGTCATGATCATGTTGAATGATAGTGCAAACTCAAAGGGCTAAATCTCCTACTCCTGCATTTTTCTATTATTTCACCCCACATCGGTTTCAAGAGTCTGAGGACAGGCATTATCAAGACTTGATAAAGGTTCTCACCCAAAGCATTGACTGTCCATTTCTGCCTGCTGATGCTGTCTGACCTCTGAGTTCCTCCGGCAATTCTTCGTCTGCCTGAGATTCCAGCATCTACAGCTTTCCTAATTCTCTTTGAGAGTGACTGGATTTAACATTGCTTCTTTGGTGAGAAATGCAGGATCGGTTGCTGCTCGGAGTTAGCAAGGCAATATATTTGTGAGAAATAATTTGGTAATTGCACAGTTTCTGTGGCCCTTAACAGCTGACATATTTTATTGATTGGGACTCTAATTCAGACTTGGCAGTGGGCCTGGATTCAATCAACTTTATTCAGCTGCAATCATGCTAAGTACAGAAAGCATTAGGTGATCAATTGGGAAATTGCTAAATCTACAAATATATTGAGAACAATCTACAGCTTCACGAAAATACCTGAGAGCAAACTGTTGGAGAATCTCATATGAGTTACCCCAGAAGTTTGTTTTTGGCTCTAAATTCCAGCATCTGCAACATAATTTCTTCATAAGAGTTGTTCCTTTTAAAAATATTAATTACCTGTGGCAGCGCACATCCACGTGGTGAACCAGCCCCGCTTGTATCGCCACGTGGCGGGGCAGCCATGGGGAAATGGCGTTGTCAGAGGTTTCTCTCTGACTCCAGCATCCCTTCCAGTGCGCACCCTGGACAGCAATTATCATGTCACATGTGACTGAGCTCCTGCTGCCCTTAAAGGGGCGTGCTGAATTTGAATAAAAACAGTTGTTAACGACCCTCAATGTGGGGCTGTGTTCCTTCCACTGCTCACACCGCCACAGTGGTGATCCCGACGAGCCCAGACGTTTTTCTGGACTCAAAACACCAAGGATTCAGCAGAGGTTTACGCTGTCTCCATCAAGCTTCCCCCCTTTTGGACCCACCGACCTAGAACATGGTACGGGCAGGTGGAAGAACAATTTCAACACGATGTTCTATCATGTCGTGAGCGCTATGTACCAAGCGACGGCAGTGAGGGTGGACGACATCATCCACCACCTCCCGGCTACGGGCAAGTACACCGACCACCTTCAAAGACCTGCTGCTTGGAACTTTTGGGCTAACTCCCCAGCAACGGGCTTCCAGGCTCCTTCACCTAGATGGGCTTGGGGACCGTAGTTCGTCGGCACTGATGGATGAAATTCTGGCCTTGCCGGAAGACCACAAGCCTTGTTTTCTCTTCCGCCAGATATTCCTGGAATAGATGCGAGAAGACATCCAGCTGCTCCTCACAGATGAAGACTTCTCGAACCCGAGGAGAGCAGCAGCCCATGCGGATGCCCTCTGGTGCACAAAGAGGAAGAACAAGGCAGCCCTCAACCAGGTGGCACATCCAGGAGCATCCAACTGCAAGCCACTCCCAAGACCAAGCCAGAGGAGGGCAAGTCAACCTGGTGTTTCTACCACCAGCGCTGGGGAGCGCAAACCCATAAGTTCCGCCAGCCCTGCAGGTTTCAGGGAAACAATCAGGCCGGCCACCATTGATGGCTGCGACGGCTGGCCACACAAATAGCCTCCTTCATGTGATGGACAGATCCACCGGCCGCCGATTCCTGGTAGACACAGGGGCTAAGCTCAGTGTCCTCCCCCCCCCACAGGATTAGAGACTTGCACGAAATCTCGAGGTCCAACCCTGCAGGTGGTCAACGGCTTCACCATCAGGACCTACGGTACTCGCAGGGCACAGATCCAGATCGGGAAGGAGAAGTTCCACTGGAGGTTCATCCTAGCCTCCGTGGGCACCGTGTTGTTAGGGGCCAACTTCCTCAGAGCTCACAGCCTACTGGTTGACACGAAGGGCAAAAGGCTGGTCAATGCCCAAACATTCCATTCTACCCGACTGGACACAGCAGAAGCCCGCAGGCCCGAAATCACTTCCATAGCCGCCACCAAGGACGAATTCTACGAGATCCTCCACGAATTCCCCGCCATCTTAGAGCCACGGTTCAATGCCACACTGCCCCAGCATGGTGTTTTCCACCACATTGCCACACAGGGCCCGCCGCTGCATGCTAGACCAAGACGGCTGCTGCCTGAGAAGCCCCAGCAGACAAAGGAGTTCTCCAGGCTCCAGGAACTGGGAATCGTCCTGCACTTGGAGAGCACCTGGGTATCGCCGCTCCATATGGTCCCGAAATTGTCCAGGGGCATGGAGAATGTGTGGGGACTACCGTCGGTTGAACGATGCAACCACCTCTGAAAGGTACCCGGTGCACAACATACAGGACTTCTCTGCCAACCTCCATGGTGCACAAGTGGACCTTGTGCGGTGATACCATCAGAATCTGGTGCATCCAGACGACGTGGGTAGACGGCCAGTATCACCCTCTTCGAGTACCTGCATATGCCCTTCGGCCTTAAGAACGCGGCCCAAACGTTCCAGTGCCTCATGGGCGCGGTTGGAAAAGACCTGAACATTGTGTTCATTTACCAGGACGAAGATTTATGGAGGGGTAATGTCCACGTCAGCTGCAGGCTCGTTTGTGGCTGACAAGTCCGATGCGGAACAGGCAGACGCAGTTGCAAGGTAAAATTGGTTGGTTGGGGTTGGGTGTTGGGTATTTCCTCCTTTGTCTTTTGTCAGTGAGGTGGGCTCTGCGGTCTTCTTCAAAGGAGGTTGCTGCCCGCCGAACTGTAAGGCGCCAAGATGCACGGTTTGAGGCGATATCAGCCCACTGGCGGTGGTCAATGTGGCAGGCACCAAGAGATTTCTTTAGGCAGTCCTTGTACCTCTTCTTTGGTGCACCCCTGTCTCGGTGACCAGTGGAGAGCTCGCCATATAACACGATCTTGGGAAGGCGATGGTCCTCCATTCTGGAGACGTGACCTACCCAGCACAGATGGATCTTCAGCAGCGTGGATTCGATGCTGTTGGCCTCTGCCACCACGAGTATTTCGATGTTAGGGATGAAGTCACTCCAATGAATGTTGAGGATGGAGCGGAGACAACGCTGGTGGAAGCGTTCTAGGAGCTGTAGGTGATGCTGGTAGAGGACCCATGATTCAGAGCCGAACAGGAGTGTGGGTATGACAACGGCTCTGTATACGCTAATCTTTGTGAGGTTTTTCAGTTGGTTGTTTTTCCAGACTCTTTTGTGTAGTCTTCCAAAGGTGCTATTTGTCTTGGCGAGGCTGTTGTCTATCTCGTTGTCGATCCTTGCATCCGATGAAATGGTGCAGCCGAGATAGGTAAACTGGTTGACCGTTTTGAGTTTTGTGTGCCCGATGGAGATGTGGGGGGGCTGGTAGTCATGGTGGGGAGTTGGCTGATGGAGGACCTCAGTTTTCATCAGGCTGACTTCCAGGCCAAACATTTTGGCAGTTTCCGCAAAACAGGATGTCAAGCGCTGAAGAGCTGGCTCTGAATTAACCCTAACCCTAAGAGGTACAAGGACTGCCTAAAGAAATCTCTTGGTGCCTGCCACATTGACCACCGCCAGTGGGCTGATATCGCCTCAAACCGTGCATCTTGGCGCCTCACAGTTCGGCGGGCAGCAACCTCCTTTGAAGAAGACCGCAGAGCCCACCTCACTGACAAAAGACAAAGGAGGAAAAACCCAACATCCAACCCCAACCAACCAATTTTCTCTTGCAACCGCTGCAACCGTGTCTGCCTGTCCCGCATCGGACTTGTCAGCCACAAACGAGCCTGCAGCTGACGTGGACATTACCCCTCCATAAATCTTCATCCGCGAAGCCAAGCCAAAGAATTCTCATTGCCAGTCGCAACCGCAACGAACACAAAACCCACTTCTGCACACTCTTTGCCCGGCTGGCAGACTTCGGCCGCATGGTCAATGCGGCCAAATGCCAGTTCAGTAAGGAGTCCCTCCGGTTCCTGGGGACACCATTTTTCGCGGCTGGGGCCGCACCAGCGCCAGAGAAAATAGTGGCTGTTCAATGATTCCCTAAACCATACACCCTGAAAGGCCTCCAAGAGTTCGCGGGGATGGTGAACTTTTACCATCATTTCATCCTTGGAGCTGCACGCACCATGTGCCCATTGTTCGTGCTCATGGCCACCAAAGAAGACTTTATCGTGGTCAGAGCAGGTGGACAGGGCTTTCATCGAGTCAAAGGTGGCTCTAGCCAGCGCCACGCTGCTGGTGCACCCGTGGCCGGAGGTGCATATGGTGCTCTCTGTGGACGCCTCAGCTATGGGGGGAGGCGGGTTCTGGAACAGTGACTCGATGGACAATGGTGCCCGCCGGAGCTCAAATACAGCGCCTTCAACCGGGAACTCCTGGCGCTGTATAGGGCCATCTGCCATTTCTGCTACTTCCTCGAGGGCAGGACGCTCACAGCCTTCACAGATCACAAGCCCCTAACTCAAGCACTGTCGATGGCCAAAGATCTGTGGTCCACCAGACAGCAGCGCCACCTCTCATAGGTGTCTGAGTTCACGACCGACATCCGACACAGGGCCGGAATAGACAATATAGTGGCGGATGTGCTCTCCCGTCCAGCCATCAACACTCTCGCGCCCGGCCTGGATTACGAGCAACTGGCTCAGGCACAGAGGAACAATGTGGAGACGCAGGCCTTGTGGACCGCCATCTTGGGCCTCAAACTCAAGGATGTCTGGGTGCCCAGCAGCCTGGACACATTGCTCTGCGATGTCTCAACAGTTACGCCGCACCTGGTGGACCCGCCGCACTGGAGGATGAAGGTCTTCAGTTCGATCCATGACCTCATTCACCCAGCAGTTAAGACAACCATGCAGATGGTCGTGGAGCTGTTTGTGTGGCACGGGCTAAAGAAGGAGGTGGCGGAACTGGCCAGGAACTGTACCAGGTGCCAGACCCCCAAGGTCCAGTGACACACGCGAGCCTCCATCCAGAACTTTGACCCAGCAGTTCGCAGATTCAACACATCCATGTTGATGTCATCGGGCCCCTGCTGGTGTCCAAGGAGGCTCATTATCTCCTCACGGTGGTGGATCAGGCCAAGAGGTGGCAGGAGGCTGTCCCAATTAAGGAGGCCTCCTTGGAGACATGCGCCAGGACTCTGGTCAGCCAATGGATTGCCTGTTTCGGAGTCCCGGTGCACATTACTAGCGACAGAGGGGCGCAGTTCACATCTGCCCTGTGGACTGTAACTTCTGAACAGTTCAGTAACTTTGTTCCGGGGGGGGGGTCAAGCTCTACCAAACCACAGCATACCACCTGCAGTCCAACGGGTTGGTGGAGAGGTTCCGCAGGCACCTGAAGGCATCGATTATGGCCAGGTTCTCTTGACCAGACTGGGCAGACAAACTATTTTTGGGATTAGGATAGCACCCAAGGAGGACCTGCAGGCTTCAGCAGCGGAGATGGTCTATGGTGCACCGCTTTCCCTGCCGGTTAAGTTTTTCGGCCCAGACCCTGACACCACGGCCACCGACAAAAACCTGCTGGCGGACCTATGCAGGCGACTGGGTTCCCTAGCTCCCCCACCCCTGGCACCCGGTCGTTTCATCTCCCCAAAGAGCTCAACTCAGCCCAGTTCGTTTTTGTGCGGAGGGGACCACAAGGTACACTGCTACAGCGACCATACGAGGGGCCATAGAACCTTCACCCTGGAAGTTGGGGGAAAGAGAGGAACTTTTTACAGTGTACCGCTTTCAGGCAGCCCATCTGGACTTATCCAGCCAGTGCAGATGGCCGCGCCCAAGCGCTGGGGCTGGCCGCCAAAGCGACAGGACGTGTAGCAGTTCTGGGGGGGTTGTTGTGTGGCAGCGCACATCCTCATGGCGAACCGGCCCTGCTTGTATTGTCACATGGCGGGGTAGCCATAGGGAAATGGCGTGGTCAGAGGTTTCTCTCTGACTCCAGCATCCCTTCCAGCCTGCGGACCCTGGGCAGTGATTATCATGTCACAATGCACCAGGTGACTGAGCTCATGCTGCCCTTAAAGGGGCGTGTTAATTTGAATAAGAACAGTCGTTAACAACCCTCAATGTGGTGGCTATGTTTCTTCCACTGCTCACAGTGCCACATATCATCATTATATTAACAAAGTTACTGAACAGTTCAGAAATTACAGTGCATAAAATGAAGAATCTGGTATAGTTTACGCTCTTAATCAAAAGTGACATGGGAGTGGCAGACTTGCTGCTGAGTCAGGATGAGATTCACATTTCACTCCCTAAACTTAATTAATACAGGCTGACACTTCTGAGCAATACAAAGAGAAGGCCACATTTTTGGAAGTGATGAGTCTCAGATAAAATGCATACATAAATAAAACCAGGAGCAAGCTGTATAGTCCCTGGTGTCTGCTCCACTATTTATTTAGAATGGGTGGTACAGTTCAAGTGATACTATTACTTCATCACCAACATCGAAGTACTCGAGCTGGCAGAATCCGCAAGCATCGAATCCATGCTGCTGAAGACCCAACTGCACTGGGTGGGTCACGTCTCCAGAATGGAGGACCATCGCCTTCCCAAGATCGTGTTATATGGCGAGCTCTCCACTGGCCACCGAGGTGCACCAAAGAAGAGGTACAAGGACTGCCTAAAGAAATCTCTTGGTGCCTGCCACATTGACCACCGCCAGTGGGCTGATATCGCCTCCAACTGTGCATCTTGGCGCCTCACAATTCGGCGGGCTGCAACCTCCTTTGAAGAAGACCGCAGAGGCCACCTCACTGACAAAAGACAGAGGAAAACCCAACACCCAACCTCAACCAACCAATTTTCCCTTGCAACCGCTGCAACTGTGCCTGCCTGTCCTGCATTGGACTTGTCAGTCACCAACGAGCCTGCAGCAGACGTGGACATACCCCTCCTTAAATCTTCGTCCGCGAAGCCAAGCCAAAGAAAAGAAAGATTACAGCACCAGCAACCTGGGTTTGAATTTGGCGCTGTCCCAAAGGAGTTTGAATGTTCTCCCTCTGACCTGTGTGGGTTTCCTCCCTCCAAAACATAAGGCGTTGTGTTAAATGGTTGCTATTGGAGTTTCAAGATTATTTTCAGGATGATTTTGTCATGCAGCAAAACAGAGAATGTGATATTACACAAAATTTCCTTTAGTCTACCATAAGGCAGACAAGGATTTGCCATCAGTAGAAATTATCCAGCACCCCTTAAATTCAGAGAAAGAGAAGCAAAAGAGAATCCCCCAGAATAACTGAGTTTCCATGGCTTAACCTCCTGTGTTCCTGCAACCTCCACACACCCATCAGTCCAAACCATCAGAACTTGAACTCCAGATCCAAATCTCCAATGTGATCAGGAAGCGTCACCGCCCTTGGCATCCTCTCGCATTCCCATTCCGATACCTGGTACCCCTTCAGCCAGGCTCGACCCAGTCTCCAACAGTCCGCAGCCTGGCGTGAGTCTCTTGACCTCAGTTGCCAGCAGCCTGCACCTGAAAAGGTTCCTCGGCTCAAGTCACTAACAGCCCGCCACCTGCATGTTCTTCAACCGCAGAGCCCCTCACTAGTCTGGCAGTGGTCACTGTCCCATGGGTTGCCTCCTTCTCCTTCTTGAACGGGGGGGGGGGGGGGGGGGGGGGGTGGGTGTGATCTCCTGGTTTTCTGATGCTCTTTGCCAGTTCTCTATCTTCAGAGTCTGCAAACCCAGTCACAGGGCCCAGATCTCGCAGTCATGGGATTTTAAATTAAACTGCTGTCGGTTCCTTTTACAGGCCATTTAAAGCCTGGTGGCAGTTGGTCTAAGTGGTTGTACTCCACAGGTAGCACTGTGATTTTGCTCCCCCACTCTCCAGGGTTGCAGCATTGCAGATATAACACCTCAGGCAGCACCACCATTTATTTTTCAATGGCTGGAATTGGCTCCTATCGTGTTAAGTAAATTTTTTAAAAATCATGGCTGATCAGCACTACTTTCCAAAACTAACCCCACATGTTTTGATTTCTTTAAATTGAAAAGTTAGTAATCTCCACCTTGAATATCATAACCAAATGAAGTTCTGCAACCATCTTGCATTGAAAATTCCTCTGTGTGAAGAAATCTCATTTCTGTCCTTTATTTTGAGATGGAGATCCCCTGGATCAAGATACCTCAGCCAGGGAAATATGGATTCTGTAGAGTTCTATCATGTTCCTTAAGAACTTGTGTTTATAAGTGTGCAAACCCAATTTGCTTAATCTCATATGTGGCAATCAATCTGGTGAACCTTCTTACCTTCTCATTTAAAAAAAAATTTAAAGCTGTGACATATCCTTCCAGACTGAGCCACCCAAATTTAGCCTGCACCAAATTAACTCAACAATCATGTACACCTTTGGTAATTGGGAGGAAACCGGAGTGCCCAGAGAAAACCCAAGTGGATATGGGGAAAATGTACAAACTCCTTACAGACAATGGTGGATTCAAATCCAGGTTGCTGGCCCTGAAAAAGCATTGCACTAACTGCAAAGGAAGTAGTTTTCAAACTGCGGTCCTAAACTCACATTCCTCCTTAAGTAATCCCTTTGCCATTGGTGCTCTGTGATTAGTAAGGGATTGCTTAAGGTGGTATGTGAGTGGGAAGGGAAGGTTGAGAATCACTGCTCTGGACCCAATTGTTGCTGAAATATTTGGCTTGAGAAAATTGTCATTGGCTCATTTCCTTTGGGGTTATGAAACCCTGCACATAATGAGTCAATGAGGGATGATTAAAACAGTGGTTTTCAAACTTTTTCTTTCCACTCACATCCCTTACTAATCACAGAGCACTTGTGACATTATGGATTGCTTAAGCTGGAATGTGTGCTGAGAGGGGTAGTTTGATAACCACTGTGCTAAGGTAACTGCTGCCATCTATATCAGTGGTTCTCAACCTTTTTCTTTCCATTCATATACCTCCTTAAGCAATCCTTTACTAATCACAAAGCACCTAAGACATAGGGATTACTTAAAGTGGGTTGTGAGTGGAATGAAAAAGGTTGAGAACCACTAGTTTATTTATATATGTGTGTGTGTGTGTGTGTGTGTGTTTCGCGGATGAAGATTTATGGAGGGGTAATGTCCATGTCAGCTGCAGGCTCGTTTGTGGCTGACAAGTCCGTTGCGGGACAGGCAGACACGGTTGCAGCGGTTGCAAGGGAAAATTGGTTGGTTGGGGTTGGATCTTCAGCAGCGTGGATTCGATGCTGTCGGCCTCTGCCATCTCGAGTACTTCGATGTTAGGGATGAAGTCGCTCCGATGAATGTTGAGGATGGAGCGGAGGCAACGCTGGTGGAAGCGTTCTAGGAGCCATAGGTGATGCCGGTAGAGGACCCATGATTCGGAGCCGAACAGGAGTGTGGGTATGACAATGGCTCTGTTTACGCTAATCTTTGTGAGGTTTTTCAGTTGGTTGTTTTTCCAGACTCTTTTGTGTAGTCTTCCAAAGGTGCTATTTGCCTTGGCGAGTCTGTTGTCTATCTCGTTGTCGATCCTTACATCTGATTAGATGGTGCAGCCGAGATAGGTAAACTTGTTGACCGTTTTGAGTTTTGTGTGCCCGATGGATATGTGGGGGGGCTGGTAGTCATGGTGGGGAGCTGGCTGACGGAGAACCTCAGTTTTCTTCAGGCTGACTTCCAGGCCAAACATTTTGGCAGTTTCCGCAAAACAGGACGTCAAGCGCTGAGGAGCTGGCTCTGAATGGGCAACTAAAGCGGCATCGTCTGCAAAGAGTAGTTCACGGACAAGTTGCTCTTGTGTCTTGGTGTGAGCTTGCAGGTGCCTCAGATTGAAGAGTCTGCCATCCGTGCGGTACCGGATGTAAACAGCGTCTTCATTGTTGAGGTCTTTCATGGCTTGTTTCAGCATCATGCTGAAGAAGATTGAAAAGAGGGTTGGTGCAAGAACACAGCCTTGCTTCACGCCATTGTTAATGGAGAAGGGTTCAGAGAGCTCATTGCTGTATATGACCCGACCTTGTTGGTTTTCGTGCAGTTGGATAACCATGTTGAGGAACTTTGGGGGGCATCTGAGGCGCTCTAGTATTTGCCAAAGCCCTTTCCTGCTCACGGTGTCGAAGGCTTTGGTGAGGTCAACAAAGGTGATGTAGAGTCCTTTGTTTTGTTCTCTGCACTTTTCTTGGAGCTGTCTGAGGGCAAAGACCATTTCAGTAGTTCCTCTGTTTACACACGCACATATAGAGAGAGAGAGAGAGAGAGAGAGAGAGAGAGAGAGAGAGAGAGAGAGAGAGAGAGAGAGAGAGAGAGAGAGAGAGAGAGAGAGAGAGAGAGAGAGAGAGAGAGAGAGAGAGAGAGAGAGAGAGAGAGAGAGAGAGAGAGAGAGAGAGAGAGAGAGAAATAAATAAAGGAAATTAATTAAATTAACTTCCTTATCAAAGCCTGGGTTTTCCTTCCTTAAATTCTGAATTTTTCCTAATCCTTTGGGTTCCTGTTGGTTTTGGCAGTTCTAAATTTTCCTTTGATTGAATGCTGCATGACACCCATGAGTAAACGATATTTTGTTTTTTTCAAACCTGAGATGGATGGATATTTCACTCAAATTTTCAGATAACTCTTTAAAAGTTTGCTTGCTTGTTGATTTAATGCCATTTCCA